>NC_060121.1:673509543-673667043 GCF_021461395.2 Schistocerca americana | reverse complement strand
GGAGCAGAAAAGTTCTTGGACCACGACCTCGCATCCCGGAAAGTATATCAACAGCCATGTCACCCGGTCGTGAAAGCCTTCATTCTACTGTTACAAACCACTAGCCCTAAATAACTAACAAGACATTGACTAACCAATGAAATCACAGAAAGATTTCAGAGTCCTAGATATCATCGTCCAAAGCTACACAAAATTAAATGATTACTTAAGTCCTGTTGGGTAGATGGGAAGTAGAACTTATATTTCTTTTTCAGTGTTTCTTGTGAAACTCGTCTACAACATACACGACCAGTTCACTAGAGTGGCTGATCTGTCGAATGTAATGAGCTGGTTGGAATCACTGAAGAGACTATGGAGACACAACGAAAAATAAAATTACATAAATAATTATTTTTATTTACACAACAGTGTAACTGAGGTCCTCATGCAAAACCAGTGACAGCAAAACGATGTACGTATTTTCATTACAAATGCCTCCAATAAACTCATTTCGTTTTATAAAAGAAAATTAAAAAACATGAAAAACGGGAAATTACTGCAAGAGCAAACTCAGTTTTTCCTGTTTTTGTTAAAGCAAGTGCCATTGTCACAACTTCGTTTGCAAGTATAAACTTATAACAGTATGATGAGTATGATAACAGCATAATGAGTGGTTAAAATAACGCGTAATCAACATGATTGACTGCTGTTGTTAGTGATATCAGTCCGAAGATTTTTTACTATCTGAAGGAATTGAGTGGTCTCACTACAGAGCTATCTGTATCCTTTGCTATGATAAAAAAATATATTTAAATGTTAAAGTACGAAATCGTGTACCGCATTCGTATTGCACTCCTTTCAGTTCTGAGAAATGGGTAAGTAATATGGTAACATTATGCGCAGAGAAAGATTCCGAAATCGGATACTGGATTGAAAGGTGTAACAGTCAGGAAGAATCATTACGCAGAGAAGTGGGATACGGAAATACTAAGGAATGACGAGATACGCTTGAAGTTTTCGAAAGCTACTAATAGAACACTAAGAAATAACTCAGTACGTAGGGCAGTTGAAGAGGAATGGGTATCTCTAAAATCTCTAAAAATGGCAATCGTAGCAGATGGGAATAAAAACATAGGTACATAGAACGTTACTGCGAAGAAATCATAGCCAACAGCAAAAAATACTTCAGATGATCGCTGAAAGAAGGAAGTGCAAAAACGTTCAGAGAAATCAATCTCTATGATGGGGAAAATTTGTCTGTTGTGATAGAAGACGAAGCAGAAGTCGATATAGAAGAGATAGGGGATCAAGTTTTAGAATCAGATTTTAAGAGAGCTTTGCAGGACTTAAGATTAAATAAAGCAGAATTTATAAAATCGTTGGGAGAAATGGCAACAAAACGACTATTCGCGTTGGTGTGTAGAATGTATGAGTCTGGTGACGTACCACTTGACTTTCGGAAAAATATCATCCACACTATTCCGATGACTCCAAGAGCTGACAAATGCGAGAATTATCACACAATCAGCTTAACAGCTCATACATCCAAGTTATTGACAAAAATAATATACAGAAGAATCGAAAAAAAATTAGGATGTGTTAGATGACGATCATTTAAGCATTAGGAATGATAAAGGCACCAGAGAAGCAATTCTGACGGTACGGTTGAAAATGAAAGCAAAGGTTAAAAAAATCAGGAGACGTTCAGAGGATTTGTTGACCTGGAAAAAGCGTTCGAAAATCTAAAATCGTACAATGTATACGAAATTCTGAGAAAAATGGGGGTAAGCGTAGGGGAGACGGATAATACACACTATGGACAACAGGCAAGAGGGTAATAAGAGTGGACGAACCAAGAACCAAGTGCTTGGATGAAAAAGGCCGTAAGACAGGAATGTAGACTTCCACCCCTGCAGCTCAATCTGTACATGGAAGAAACAATGATGGAAATAAAAGAAAGGTTCAGGAGTATAATTAAACTTCAAGGTGAAAGGGTATCAATGATACGATTCGCTGATGACATTACTATCCTGAGTGAAAGTGAAGAGGAATCAATTGATCTCCTGAATGGAATGATCAGTCTAATGAGTACAGAATATGGATTGAGAGTAAATCGAAGACAGACGAAAGTAATGAGAAATAGCAGAAATGAGAACAGCTTGAAACTTAAACATTAGGAGTGATGGTCACTAAGTAGATGAATTCTACCACCTAGGCAGCAATATTACCAATAACGGACTGAGCAAGGAAGACATCAAAAGCAGACTAGCACTGGCCAAAAGGGCAATTCTGGCCAAAAGAGGTCTATTAGAGTCAAACATAGGCCGTAATTTGAGGAATAAATATCTGAAAAGGTACGTTTGGAGCACAGCGTTTTATGATAGTGAAACATAGACTGTGGGAAAACCGGAACAGAAGAGAATCGAATCATTTGAGATGTGGTGCTACAGACGAATGCCTGCGCAGAATCGGAGAGGAAATAACTGACAAGGAGAAGAGACAGGATGATAGTACATGTGTTAAAAGATCAAGGAATGACTTCCATGCCACTAGAGGGAGTTGTAGAGGACAAAAACTGTGGACGAAGACAGAAATTGGAATACATCCAGGAAAGAACTGAGGACGTAGTTTGCAAGTGCTACTTTGTGATGAAGAGGGCACCGGGGAGGTATTCGTGGCGGGTCGCATCAAACCAGGCAGGAGACTGATGATTTTTTAAAAAAAGTGTAAAATATCGGTCATTAATAAGAATCCAGAATAAATCAGAAATAATATAATCAATTGGACCCAACCTGAAACAGAGTTGCAAGTGTTACAAGACACGAGAATTCACTGCATATATTAAATATGTCAAAGAAAAGCCTGCTGCATTGTCCAATAATTCAAAGGTAATATCGAAAATAATTAATTTCTTGAATAGTATGGTGCCACCAGTTAGAGAATACGAAAGTAACATCAGTTTTTAGTCAAAGCAAAATTCGATGAGATGTCTATGACAATCTATCCTGTGCGAGTCACTTCATAGCTGCACAACTACCACAAACTACATCGATTTCTACCTGCTGAGCTGAAGCTTTCGTCCGACTCTTTTCTTTTTTTCCCCAGTACTTTCCACCATTACGAAACTGAGGATTTTTTTATGTCTCATGTTGTATCCTATCAATCTATCCCCCTCTGAGTGATGTTGTGCCTAAATTTATTTGTTCCTCAATTCTATTCAGTAGTTCTTTTTGAGTTATCCGAGCCAAGCTTCAGCGCCAAATTTGAAAAGATCAGTTTGTTCTTGTCTGACCAATTTATCGCCACGATCTGGGTAATCCAACCCAAGCTTCAGTGCCAAATTTGAAAATATCTAGCCGGCCGCGGTGGCCGAGCGGTTCTAGGCAATTCAGTCCGGAACCACGCAGCTGCTACAGTCACAGGTTCGAACCCTGCCTTAGGCGTGACTGTGTGTGATGTCCTTGTTAGGTTTAAGTAGTTCTAAGTTTAGGGAACTGATAACCTCAGCTGTTTGAAAATATCTGTTTGTTCTTCTCTGACCAGTTGATCGTCCACGATCACTTCCATACAAGGCTACACTACATACGGATTGCTTCAGAAAATAATACCTAAATATGAATTTACATTCGATATTAACAAATTTATGTTTTACTTACGTGCTACTTTCTTTGTTTCCAGTCTGCACTATCCATGATTTCTGCTCCAGATATGGTCGCTTATTTTGCTGCTCTAATAACAAAACTAAACTAATGCTTCTGTGTCTCATTGCCTAATTTAATTTCCTTAGCATTACATGATGTAATTTAACCTTAAGTTCGCCAATGAAACTTTAATTATGCCATGAATGCCAGAGGACGCTGAAAGCAGTTGAATTGAATTGACAGTATCTTGAAAAGAGCTTATAAAATTAATTTTAGTAAAAGTAAGAATTGACAACCGCAACGGAATCTAGTCAAACTATAATCTATATGTCAACGAGGTGAAACGCTGTGTTACTTCCGGTTCTGTGATGGATCCTGTGCCGCTAATGGTACATCACTAGTCTAGTTTTTGCCGCGTTAAGAAAGCTCGTTCAGTATCTGTATACATGCCAAATATATTTAGTTTTGCTGTCAATAACCACGGCAGAAAAGCTGTAGCAGTGAAATGTGAAAGGTCTCTGTTAGCTTACTTTTACTAGATTTATTGTTGTTTACGTCATAGATTTGCACCTCTAAACTTACTGTGGTATAAATTTATCTGGGAGGATACTGAGCAGTGCTATATGTTATATTGACATATAAACAAGAACAACTTGTCATACAACACTTTCAAACACATTTTGATACGTAATTCTTTTCATGCAGTTTCCTATGAAATCCAGATCCGCCTCCTTTACGTAGTGTATATGATGTTTTAAGATATTGTCGTCTCCTTCCTTTCTGGTGTGAAAGGAAGAATGAGTGTGAGTATTGTGGTATGCACGCTCGGTGGTAGCAGAGAAGTTCTGTCTGTTAGGGAACAGTAGGACCAACGACTGAGTAGGTAGATACGATTTCTAAGGCAAAGAGATTTGTCTCCTTGGTGTGGTTCTGCCCGTCCCTTGTCAGGTTGGTAAAGCAAGCTACCTCTCTGATCATTTCCTATTTTATCTGTGGGACTCTCTTGGACGGGGCCTACGCTAGTCAGTCTGTGGGCAGTTTCTTAAGTGGTAACATCTCCGGGTAAGCGCGTTTGTGTGGTGAGTCCAAAGGACAAAGAAAGTCTTGTCAGCCTAACTGAAATATTAATTTCTTTTCTTACATATGTACACAGAGAATGGTTTACACATTATTTTAAATCGCGATGCAGTGCGATTTCAGTGTTGGTTTCGGAGCGTATTGCGGTAGTTGCTTTGTTTCAAATCCAATAAAGGAAACTGGAAGCACGTTATCAGAAGGCGTAATTATGATTAAAATCATCGCTCTTTAGTGTGAATGTGTGAATAACTGTTTTCTCTCGTTGAAATTCTTGACATTAATAAATTCTCTTTGTGTTCAACCCACGTGATGTATGCTTTGTAGTAGCAGTACCCTCGTGGTCGTAAAATTGTTTTAGCAATCAGGTCAATACTATGCCGTTATTAACGCAGTTCGGAAGTTTCTTTTGTAGTTAATGTGTTTCGATTTGATTTTGACATTAAAATCGTTGTGGTATTACACATGTTCTGTAAATGTACTTGTGCACGTTGACCATGTGGTGTAGTAACAAAACTAGCCCTCAGCTACTCTTTTACATAATATTTCGCGTATTCAAACTTAATTAATCGCTATGGCGAGCAGTTTTCCTATTTCACAATTTCTAGAAATATTTTTATAGAGCCTTTTGGTAAGACTGTGGATATATCGAAACACTTGATCTTTGTCTACGCTCCCAATACCAGTCTGTGGTTACGCAATGGGAACATGACTATGCCAGGAGCGGAATTTGTTTTCTTAAATAGAATGGATTGGTGACGGTTGTTTGTTTTTTCTTGTGTACCCTTGAACTATTTTTGTGTGCTTGTTTGAATTCGGTATCCCGTCCCGTTTCCTATTCTTTGAAAATCACGTTTTATGCTAATTGAATCCCCTCTGAGTAACACTTTTCTTAATTAATTCGCAACAGTAAATACGGCACTAGCTTTGAGGCAGACTTAGCACGTGTTATATGTTTTACTGAACATTGATATATTTTAAAATTAATATCAAAGTTTAATCTTACTTTACTTCCCTTTAATTTAATTTTCCCCATTATCTAATTACTTAAAATAATAAAATTATAAAAAATGAGCTGATAGTGTTGGTGATTATTCCATATATTTCAAAATTCATAACAGTAGTAAAAACTTGTCAGTCACCCACGCATACTTTCCACCCTAGGTTCGGAAGGTTTTAAAAACACTAGGCTCATTATAACTGTAAACAACAATTGTTAAAATTAACGACGACGGCATATTTTCTATGGCACAGGTAAATTATATGTTATAAATGACTCGACGTTCCCTACAGTTAGCCTCGCTATTGCAGCTGGATTTCACCATACATATAATTTACTAGTGGTGACTTAAGTTGCTTTGGCATCAATCAGTCGTTCTGACTCTAATTTCAGCTTAGCCGCTTAAGACTCTCTCACTGCCGAAGTGAAATATAATTACAGTGAAATGAATACCCCTAGCTGCATACAGGCGTTCATATAGGCCTAAGTCAACGGGGACAGTTGAAAATGTGTGTCCAGAACGGGACTCGAACCAGGGATCTCCTGCTTACATGGCAGACGCACTATCCATCTGAGCCACCGAGGACACATAAGATAGTGCGACTGCAGGGACTTATCCTTGGCACGCCTCCCGTGAGACCCACATTCCCAATCTCTTGTCCCGCACTATATTCATAGTGCCCCTGCCCATGATAATCATCTCTCGTGGATTGCTGCCGATTACCGTAAGAGTTCGGGCACTATTTGTGCATCCGCACAGAAGAAGATGGTCAAATGGACGGTGAGCCTTAACTCTACCTATATGAAGATGGTATATGTTCTTTCGGACATGTTGGAGTCCTTGTCGGGGCACACATTTTCAACTGTCCCCGTTGGCTTAAATCAACGCCTGTATGCATTTCATTGTAATTTCATTCTAACAAGCTGCATGGTGACCGATGGTATATGTTCTTTCGGATAAAATCTTCATATAGAAGTGAAATGTTCCAAAGGTGGTGCCGGCTGGCTGTCAAGTATTTCCCGACAACGCTTGGTTGAAGTACGTTTCTGCAGTGTGTTTCAGAAGGGGATGATTCGGTTCTCTGTGTCTCTCTGGTGTCACGTAATTTCGACTGAGCGCGTCATAAACATTGCGAGTTGGGCCTTAATAGGCGCTCAGTCTCCTCCTCCTCTCATCGCAGGAGGTTAAAAGTTAAGAAATTCGTAATACTTGGTGCTCTAAAACTGTGTCCTACTCTCTCTCTCTCCCTCTGTCTACACTCAAATGTTGGCCAATAAGGGTGGACCTTTGTATCAACAGCTGTGTTCCTTAATCCCACCTCTCAATTGTCTGGATTAACGAATGGTAGGTGTTTTTATAGCTCGATAAGCATTTTGTCTTACGCAGCCTGACCGTGATGGCGTGTCTCACAATCTTCAAAGGTGGCCTAAATATGTCGGTTTCCACTTGACACTCTCAGATGTTATCTTAGCGGTGTGTGTATTTCGGCTAATTTATCTGCCAACAGTAGCAGGCCACACACAGCTCGCTAAAAACAGTCTCCATTGTACCCGCACAGCCTAAAGACACAATCTGCATAGTGGCTTTTAACTGGTACCGAACCATATTTCATTTACTGGCAGAGATTAATTTATTTTGATTTGATTTGTC
Organism: Schistocerca americana; assembly: GCF_021461395.2. Taxonomy (NCBI): domain Eukaryota; kingdom Metazoa; phylum Arthropoda; class Insecta; order Orthoptera; family Acrididae; genus Schistocerca; species Schistocerca americana. The sequence goes on along the minus strand of NC_060121.1, from coordinate 673,659,698 downwards.
TTTTTATTTCGGGTTTTAAATCAGTTGTGGGCAGTTTGAAGAAAACGGTTGCGTGGCAATGATATATAACGCTCCCCAACATACTATACATATCAGCTAGGGCAATGATTAATAGATGGAAATATGGTTACCTCCTAACTTTGTTTCTGTTTCCAGTATCAAAACTGTATCAATAACAATTACAAAGTAATCGCGAAAGAAAAAGTAATGAAGCTACCTCAGTAAGAGCGCAGATTTGAGATTTTAACTTAGGGTATAATTGTGAGAGTGTGAATTGGCTCTCATCTTATCCTATTTATTCTAGGTAATCGGACTTTATTTACAACAAATTATCACCGGCCGAGAGTCGGGAGCACTTTTCCTTATATCGCATAATGCTCTGTGGACTGCATTGTGAACCAACTGGCGAATATTACGAATTCAGTCGATTAAGTAATCGATTTGTGTTCATTAGTTCATGCTTTCTTGGGAGATTATGCGATTCCAAGCGAACGAACAACGTGTTCCCTTCTAGATGACACCTGGACTGGTCCTTTTCACGCGTCTCGCACAGCACAGCTGTTTTTTCTATCCGGCCCTTGCTTTCACTAGTATTTGGTGGCCACCCTCCCACCGCTACAAACGATGGTCTCCATCGCGTGTTTCTGTCACGCATAGGAGTCTCCACACACTCTACATCTACATCCAAACCTACATTTATACACCAAAATCTACATTACGGTGTGTAGCGAAGGGTACTTTTCGTACCACTCTCATCTCCATCTTTTCCTGTTCTATTCGCGTATGGTTCACGGGAAGAACGATTGCTGATAAGCCTTCAAATTGTCTCGCATCTCTCTAGTTTTACCTTATTGGTATTGTCGCAAGATATACCCTTCGCAACTTAAACAGTCGACGATAATGTGATGCGAAACGCCTCTCTTGAAGCGTCTGCTAGCATCTCCATGACGCTTTCGCTCTTACTAAGTGAACCTGTAACGAAACGTGGTACTCTTCTTTGAATCTCATATATTTCCTCCATCAATCCTGTCTGATACAAATCCGATAGTGATGAGCCGCATTCAAGTGTTGATCTAAAGAGTGTTTTGTAACCTACTTCCTTCGTTGATGGATTATATACCCTGAAGATTATTCCAATCAATCTCAGTCTGGCATCTGCCTTACTTGTGATTAATTTTATGTGGTCTTTCCATTTAGAATCATTCCATATTATTATCCTAGACATTTTAGTGAAGTAACTGCTTCTTGCTATTGTCGTCACTTAGTAAAAGTTCTTTTTCTCTATGTATTCGCATACATCTGTTTATGTTAAGAACCACTATCTGCACGATACGTCGAGCCTCTGTGGGTATTCCTGCGTTTCGCTACAGTTCTCTAGTGTCGCAGTATCTCTGTATGTGACTGCATCATCCGGGAAAGCCTCAAGAAACTTCCGTCATCCACTAGGCCATTTATATATATTGTGAGAAGGAATGGTCCTACAACAGTCTCCTGGTTTACAACCGAGGTTATGTGTATGCGGCACAGCTTACTGTATAGGCATTCAGCTACTAAAAATTAATAATCTTCCGTAATCCCCCACCCTGGAGAAGTAACGTCGCCAGAACATCGACTCCTAACGCGGAGAGTTTGGACCCATATGCAGTACATGTATTTATACTACTACTGGAATAGTACAGTAAACCACAAATTTCCCCAGAAGTCAAGAATTCTCAAAACAGAAGTTGCAGACGAAGGTATGTTCTATAATGGAACCTGAGTTACAGTTTTGAATATGCAGTTTGTTAAAATTTGTGACTCATTCGTAAGGATTTGATAAACTAGGTAAGGGCGCACACGGCACTTGGCCGTCAATTGGATGTTACTTACTTCCTAGATGGTGCCGTATGCAACATCTTCTCGATGTCGGCGTTACTCTGAATCTTTACCTATAGACCTCCACACAACCTGCATACTAAACATCCGCTTTGAGCTGGTTTCGAGAACAGAAAAAACATTTTAATATTAACGAATGAAGCGGGAGTAATATTTGTGGCAAATATAGGATAGGTTCAGTATCTTAGGTATATTGTTTAACTTTTACAGTTCATCATCAATACGGAAACAATATCTGTTGATCAATGTAATGAAGCGAGCCGCACTTTGTTTTCGTCGAATGCCTTCCAGTGATTGTTTCACCAATGTTCTCGGTGTAGTATTAACTGCTATGGTCGTTCCTTCACTAAGTCAATTCGAAATTAATTTTCGGCACCCGTAAATGCGTGAAACATCCTTATATCCATATCTAGTTAGATGCTACGTAATTTAGCCACAGTTAGATAGCTTGCGACAACGAATCGGTACGTACGTTCTCAAGTTGCAGCTTGTTTATCGTTCCTCGCGGTTCACCGTTTTCCACCATGTTACGGAAATTTGTGGCGAGCACTTTTGCGAATTGGAATACCTGTATCAACTGTCACTTCTACTGTTAGTACAATTATTCCAGACGCTATGTCAATCCCTCGCGAGGCATACGGCAGACACTCTCCGTAGTCAGCCACTATCGAGACACCTTGTCCTACGCAACAGGTCCCTGCTCATGTTTGCTGTTCTGTTCATCGTCAGTGGTTCGCTTCTGCTCTTTTTCTTTCAGCAGATATTATTCGAAATTACTGTAAGCGTCCTTACAAATATCCAAGGTGTAACAAAGAAGTGTGGCCAAACACTCAGGGAACACATAGAGGAAGAAAATATACTACATGAACATGGATCCGGTAACGTTTTCTGTCCATTTCAGAGCCCATATTCTACTTTTCTTACAATCACATTAATAATGGGAAACACACAGAGGGCCGCACGGGATAGCCGCGTGGTCTGAGACGCCTTGTCACGGTCCGTGTGTCTCCCCCCGTCGGAGGTTCGAGTCCTCCCTCGGGCATGGGTGTGTACATAGTCCATAGCATTAAGTTAGTTTAAGTTAGATTAAGTACTGTGTAGATTTAGGGACCGATGATCTCATCAGTTTGGTCCCATTAGACCTTACCACAAATTTCCAAACACAGAGAGAGAGAGCTTACTACCATAACATGAAACGTTCTCTTACGTGAAATGCTCAAAATACCCTCTTCGTTACGTTTGGTTAGAATGTACAGTAAGCTTTAATGCTTAGATTCACCGACAGTGTTTGTTGTGCCAATGGAACGAAGATAACACTTACATGCCAGTCACTTCATTACTTGTGTTGACATGCGACTAACCTCACCGGCCTATTAACACTAAGTACGTAACACCAGCTGTTTAGTGACCATAGCGGACAGTACACGCGCGTAGCATCAACGGTTTAGTGTTATTCACTGACTTGATTATCTGTACAGTGCACTGCAAGTGTGCGCAATGCGGAGCTGGCAGATGCCCGTTTGCTCTACGGAGTGGAAGATGTTAGTGGCCATGGGGAGGTCTAGAAGAACGAGGTCACCTCTGCTGGAGGAGAGAATTCTTCGTGCAATTGATGACAATCTTAGTGTCAGTGTTAGACAGTTAGTTGCAACAAGCTATGTTCAACACATGAGTGCCTGGAGAGTTCTACATAGAACCTGCTCTACCGGTGTAACGTACAGCGTGTACAGGTACTGCAAGCAGCTGATTTTCCTGCACGGGTACACTTCTATGAATGGTTTATAGAACACACCATCAGCCCTGAATTCAGCGCAAACGTGTGGTCAGCGTGTAAGGCTTCGTTATCGTCTCGTAAATTTTCACAATCAGAACATGCGGGCTGTCGAGTATGCTCACGAATTTGTGCAGTTAAGTCATCAACAAATATTTTCAGTCAACCTCTGAGTCGGCGTTGTTAGTGTCAGGATTTCATTTTCTTCCACCTAACTGAGAGAGTTACCATGACTTCTTACATAATACTCTACACGTTCTGCTAGACAATATGTCTTTACGAGTCCGACAAAACATGTACTTCATGATCGATGGAGTTTCTCTTTCAGTGTAAATGATCATAGGCTTCTAAATAACAAATTGTTTGACAGATGGATAGATAGTCGTAGACCAACGACGTGGCCTCAATGCTCTCCGGACATAAAACCATTAGACTTTTACTTTTGTGGTCATTTGCAAGGCTCCTGCGTACGGAAACGCGGTACGAGATGTACAGAGTCTTCATGTACGTGCTGTGTAAGGCTGTGGAAAAAAACGCAATTCTACAGGCATTCATCAGAGATTCAATGAGATGACGGTTTGATGCTTGGATACTTTGTAACGAAGGGCAGTTGAAAATTTCATTTATGGAAATATTTCTTTTCCTTTGTATGTCGCATGATTCATGTGTTGAAGAGTTCTATAAACTGAGTTCTAATAAGGAAAATACGGTCTCTCGGGTCCCATGTACATATAGTATATTTTCTTCCCTCTACGTTTGAGGAATGTTTCCTGAAAGTTTGGCCGTACCTTTTTGTTACATCCTCTATCATTTATAAGATTTACAGTCCTTTTTTTATTCCCTTTTTTAGTTCGATTCTTCTACGCCCTTTTTATATCCTCTGAAGAACTTTACTTTTTAAACTGTCGTCCTCGTTGCCCCCACCAAGCATCAGGCTCCTCGAAACATTTCCCCACTTGGTCATTCCGCCGACGCCACAACAAAGCTTAGCTTATACACTCCTGGAAATTGAAATAAGAACACCGTGAATTCATTGTCCCAGGAAGGGGAAACTTTATTGACACATTCCTGGGGTCAGATACATCACATGATCACACTGACAGAACCGCAGGCACATAGACACAGGCAACAGAGCATGCACAATGTCGCCACTAGTACAGTGAATATCCACCTTTCGCAGCAATGCAGGCTGCTATTCTCCCATGGAGACGATCGTAGAGATGCTGGATGTAGTCCTGTGGAACGGCTTGCCATGCCATTTCCACCTGGCGCCTCAGTTGGACCAGCGTTCGTGCTGGACGTGCAGACCGCGTGAGACGACGCTTCATCCAGTCCCAAACATGCTCAATGGGGGACAGATCCGGAGATCTTGCTGGCCAGGGTAGTTGACTTACAATTTCTAGAGCACGTTGGGTGGCACGGGATACATGCGGACGTGCATTGTCCTGTTGGAACAGCAAGTTCCCTTGCCGGTCTAGGAATGGTAGAACGATGGGTTCGATGACGGTTTGGATGTACCGCGCACTATTCAGTGTCCCCTCGACGATCACCAGTGGTGTACGGCCAGCGTAGGAGATCGCTCCCCACACCATGATGCCGGGTGTTGGCCCTGTGTGCCTCGGTCGTATGCAGTCCTGATTGTGGCGCTCACCTGCACGGCGCCAAACACGCATACGACCATCATTGGCACCAAGGCAGAAGCGACTCTCATCGCTGAAGACGACACGTCTCCATTCGTCCCTCCATTCACGCCTGTCGCGACACCACTGGAGGCGGGCTGCACGATGTTGGGGCGTGAGCGGAAGACGGCCTAACGGTGTGCGGGACCGTAGCCCAGCTTCATGGAGACGGTTGCGAATGGTCCTCGCCGATACCCCAGGAGCAACAGTGTCCATAATTTGCTGGGAAGTGGCGGTGCCGTCCCCTACGGCACTGCGTAGGATCCTACGGTCTTGGCGTGCATCCGTGCGTCGCTGCGGACCGGTCCCAGGTCGACGAGCACGAGCACCTTCCGCCGACCACTGGCGACAACATCGATGTACTGTGGAGACCTCACGCCCCACGTGTTGAGCAATTCGGCGGTACGTCCACCCGGCCTCCCGCATGCCCACTATACGCCCTCGCTCAAAGTCCGTCAACTGCACATACGGTTCACGTCCACGCTGTCGCGGCATGCTACCAGTGTTAAAGACTGCGATGGAGCTCCGTATGCCACGGCAAACTGGCTGACACTGACGGCGGCGGTGCACAAATGCTGCGCAGCTAGCGCCATTCGACAGCCAACACCGCGGTTCCTGGTGTGTCCGCTGTGCCGTGCGTGTGATCATTGCTTGTACAGCCCTCTCGCAGTGTCCGGAGCAAGTATGGTGGGTCTGACACACCGGTGTCAATGTGTTCTTTTTTCCATTTCCAGGAGTGTATTATATAATCTTGCGAAATCATTCGCCATCAAAACAAAATTCACAACTATTTTCATCACATCCTAAATGAAACATAATCGTTACAGATGTTTCCCTATTTGTTCGTTTCATAGTATCTGTATGTTACCATCCTTGTTATTAATTTTTAATTTCATCAACGGCTGTTTTGACTCTCCTATATGAGGAATCAGTCATTCTCACAATCATTTCATTTTCCATTTCATCACATTTTCCATGCAGCCATTTCGTCTTAGCTTCCATGCACTTCCTGTATATTGCATTCCTCAGCGACTTGTATTTCAGTGTTACTGAATTTCCCTGCACATGTTTGTACTTCCTTCTTTCATCGATTAGCAGAAGTATTTTTTCTGTTACCCACAGTTTCTTTGCAGCTACTTTCCCTATATCTATGTCTTCCTTTCCAGCCTGTATGATTGTCCTCCTTAGTCGATAGGTGGAAAGAATACATTGAAGGCCTCTATGAGGGGGAAGATACGTCTGATGTGATAGAAGAAGATCCAGTACTAGAATCTGAATTTAAAAGAGCTTTGGAGTATTTAAGATCAAATAATGCCAAAGGGACAGATAACATTCCATCAGAATTTCTAAAATCATTCAAAGAAGTGGAACAAAAGAACTATTCACATTGGTGTGTAGAACGTATGAGTCTGGTGACATACCATCCTACTTTTGGAGAAAGATCATTAACACAATTCCGCAGACTGGAAGAGCTGACAAATCCGCGAATTATCTCACAATCAGCTGTGAAGCTCATGCATACAAGTTACTGACAAAAATAACACAGGCCAACGATGGAAAAGTTTTTTGCTAAAAATACCTTATCTTACGTTTTTTAGGGTGGGAAATCCAAATATGACACATAAAAAACTGTATCGCCCACCATTTCTTCAAATATTACAGTTAAATTTATTCAATTAAGCAATTTTTTAAGAATTTAATAGCTTTTATATAGTAAAAATAATTTGAAAAGGAGGTGTAATGAATGTAGATGACGTTGGTAGCACTGCTGAAAAACATTTGCTGGCAAATAAAGGTCGATTCTATTTTTCTGTTAACAGATGGTGTTTGTTTACTGTCAGCCTAACCTCACTTTCACGTTTCCTGTACATGCGCTCAGTACAATGTTTAATCATGGTTGTAAAAACTCTGCTGACAGTTTTTGTTGACAATTAGGTGGACTGATAAAGTAAGGGACGAGGAGGTTGTGCGCAGAATCGGAGAGGAAAGGAATACGTCGAAAACACTGACAAGGAGAAGGAACAGGATGATAGGACACGTGTTAAGACATCAGGCAATGGCTTCCATGGTACTAGCGGGTGAATTTGTGATTAAAAAACACCAGGGAAACATGACAGACTTTGTGGAGAAGGTTTATCTATCATACTTTGGATCTAAACTAAGTGATCAAGACAAATCTTGGGTGCCACATAAGGTATGTTATGTGTGTGTTGAAGATCTAGGAAAATGGTCCAAAAAGGAGAAAAAGGTCTTTAGATTTGCTTTTCCTACGATATGGATGGAGCCAAGAAATCATTCCAATGATTGCTACTTTTGCCGCGTTGGTGTTACTGCTCATAATTAGAACAACAAGAAGGTAATAAGCTACCCTAATCTTCCGTCCGCCATCCGACCAGTAGGGTATGGTGTAGATTTGCCGATTCCTGAATCAAAATATTATTTAAATGCTATTCCAACAGAAGTGTTTTCTGATGTACAGTCTGATTTAGATGAACCAGATGATGATGAATTCCATTGTAATACAGAAAGCCTAGAGTCAAAATTGTTTACTCAGACCGAGCTTAACGATTTGGTTAGGGATCTGGGCTTAACTAAAGAAAAAGCTGAATTGCTTGGCTGTAGATTAAAAGAAAAGAACTTATTGGCAGTTGGAACCAGCATATACATGTACAGAAAGAGAGAGCAGCAATATTCCAAGTTTTTTCAACAAGAAGGTGATTTAGTGTACTGTTCAGACGTTCCCGGTCTGATGATTGAGTATGGTACTGAATACAAGAAGGAACACTGGAGGTTGTTCATTCATTCATCCAAAACTAGTTTAAAGGCTGTTTTATTCAGCAATGGTAAATTGTCTGCATCTATACCTGTTGACATTCTGTAGATATCAAAGAAAGCTATGAAAACCTAGAAATAGTGTTAAATAAAATAGGCTGTTCTGCTCATGGTTGGATGACATGTGGCGACCTAAAAGTAATATGCATGCATCTTGGTCAGCAAGGTGGCTTTACCAAATTTCCATGTTTCTTTTGTGTATGGGACAGTAAGGCTAGGGATCAACACTGATGCAGAAAGAGCTGACCTGTGAGGGAGTCTTTAAAACCTGGTGAGAAGAAAATTCTACACAAAAACCTTGTACATCCAAAAATCGTACTCCTATCACCTCTACATATAAAGTTGGGCCTAATGAAACAGTGTGTAAAGGCTTTGCCTAAAGATGGACCATGTTTAAGTATCTCTGCCAAAAGTTTCCACACCTTTCAGAAGCCAAACTAAAAGAAGGCGTCTTTGTCGAACCTGACATTAGAAAATTGATGTTTGATGATAACTTTGAATCCACAATTACCTTAAATGAGAAAGAAGCATGGGTAACAGTGAAGCAAGTCGTTACAAAGTTCTTAGGACATGAAAAAGACGCAGAATATGTTTCTATTATAGCTACAATGTTAAAGAAGTTTAAAACTTTAGGATGTTTAGTGAGGTTGAAAGTTCGCATTTTCAATAGTCACCTTGATTACTTCCCGGACAATATGGAAGATGTTAGTGAGGAGCAAGGAGAGTGTTTTCACCAGGACATTAAAGTGATGGAAAAACGCTACCAAGACCGTCGTAACACCAACATGATGGGGGACTACTGTTGGTTACTTCACCGAGAAGTACAGCAAGCGACTCATCATACAAGAAGCTACGCAAGAAGCTTCAAATAAAAACGAGAAAGAAAATACAAACCAATACCAGCTGACATGTGCAACCTCTGTTAACACATATCACGTTTTAAGTAGCTTACTGTAAATACAAACCATGCTTATGTTGTAACAAAACGTTTCACCAATTTCCCCTTTTACCGTATAGAACAGGATTTTTATACTATATACTGAAAAGCATATTGCTCGAAAACTATGGGTGATACAACAAAATTAAGGCTAGATTTGGATTCGGCTTATAAAAACCCATAAAGATAAAATAACTTAAAAAATTGTTGGTCTGTGTAATATATAGAAGAATCGAAAATAAAATTGAGTATGTGTTAGGTAAAGGCATCAGAAAGGCAATTCTGATGTTACGAATGATAATGGAAGCAAGACTAAAGCAAAATAAATACAATTTCATAGGATTTGTCGGCCTGCAGAGAGAGTTCGACAGTGTAAAAACCGAGCGAGGTGGCGCAGTGGTTAGCACACTGGACTCGCATTCGGGAGGACGACGGTTCAATCCCGTCTCCGGCCATCCTGATTTAGGTTTTCCGTGATTTCCCTAAATCGTTTCAGGCAAATACCGGGATGGTTCCTTTGAAAGGGCACGGCCGATTTCCTTCCCAATCCTTCCCGAACCCGAGCTTGCGCTCCGTCTCTAATGACCTCGTTGTCGACGGGACGTTAAACACTAACCACCACCACAGTGTAAAATGTGTGCAAGATGTTAGAAATTCTGAGAGAAATAGGGGCAAGCTATAGAGAGAGACAGTAATATACAATATGTACAAGAGCCAGGAGGGGATAATAGGAGTTCTTAAACAAGAACGAAGTGCTTGATTAAAAAGTGTATAAGGCATGGATGTAGTCGTCCATCCCTACTGTTCAATCTCTACCTCGAAGAAGTAGTGATGAAAATAAAAGAAATATTAAGGAGTGGAATTAAAATTCAACGTGAAAGCATATCAATGGTAAGATTCACGGTTGACATTGCTATCCTGAGTGAAAGAGAAAAAGTATTACATGACCAGCTAAATGGAACGAACAGTCTAATGAGTACAGAATATGAACTGAGAGTAAATCGAAGAAAGACGAAAGTAATTAGATGTGGCAGAAATGAGAACAGCGAGAAACTTAAAATCAGGATTGATGGCGACGAAGTAGATGAAATTAAAGAGTTCTGATACCCAGGCAGCAAAATGAACAGTGACTGACGAAGCAAGGAGGACATCAAAAGCAGACTAGCAATGGCAAAAAGGGCATTCTGGCAAAGAGAAGTCTACTGGTCAAACATAAGTCTTAATTGGAGGAAGAAATTTTTGTGAATGTACGTTCGCAGCACAGCAGTGTATGGTAGTGAAACATGGACGGTGGGAAAACAGGATCAGAAGAGCATTGAATCATTTGAGATGTGGTGCTCCAAACGAATGTTGACAATTAGGTGGACTGATAAAGTAAGGGACGAGGAGGTTGTGCGCAGAATCGGAGTGGAAAGGAATATGTCGAAAACACTGACAAGGAGAAGGAACAGGATGATAGGACATGCGTTAAGACATCAGGCAATGGCTTCCATGGTACTAGCGGGAGTTGTAGAGGACATAAATTGTAGAGGAAGACAAAGGTTGGAATACATCCATCAAATAATTGAGTACGTAGGTTGCAAGTGTTACTCTGAGATGAAGAGGTTGGACCAGGAGAGGAATTCGTGGTTCGTGGCGGGCTGATCAAACTAGTCAGAAGACCCACGATTCAAAAAAACCTAAATTAAGGTAAGAATACCCAGCCTAAACGGAGCGAGAATATAAGATTTCCTATTCTCGCTCTAAACGGTTTCCTGTGTGGTGCACGTGGCAGAAAGGTTTCTATTTTCCGAGACTCCCCCGATCCAGAACCTCCTTTCTCAATATCAGTGAGACAGCATCTATCGTAGCAATAATCAATCTTCTTTCCTTCGCGGGTGACGTTAAATCGGGTGACCGGAGAAAAAACGACCGCTATCTGCGACATGGAATGAAAAGCGGACAGAAATTGAACTCACGCCAAATCCTACCCTTGAAAAGTCTCATCGAAGTTCCCAGCCACCGAACCTCTTATAGAAACGTACTACCTCTTCCGGAAATGGAAAAGTTTTTTGAGTTTCAATGAAATATGGTCATCTCATTATCATTTTATGTAATGGGAAGCTTGTCGGACATGAATAAAAGATATATAAAGCTGCACATAGTACATGAAAACTAGAGAATAGAACACATGCAAACGCTGGTACGAACAACAAAGCAGTGAGCACAAGGTGAAGCAAAAATAGAGAATAACAATGACTGGGGAAGGACTGAAGGGACAGACAGATATAGAAGCAGTGTATCTAATTAGCATCCTACGAGCCATTTAGAGAAACAGAAATACTGTAAGGGCAGGTATCAAAGACGTGCTGGGCATCGTCAGTGTTTGAATGATACGCCTGAAAAATGAAGTTCTAAATAGCGATCAACGTGAATTTCTCTTGAGATCTCGTTATTACATTCATATTTTGCTGTATAAAATATACTGAAACATTTGTGCTTCTGTAAGTCCATTTTATTCTCAATGTCCTGCGCCAGCTCCAAAGCTCAAATGCATCAGTACGCTGCTTGTCTCAGGACTCAACAGTAACAGAAGATGGAAAAGACGAGTGTTCCAACAATCCGGACCTTTGTGCAGTTCCCTATCGCTCTGTTCTGCCAGATATTGGTGAGCTTTCCAGTAGCCACTCCCCATAGCGTGATCCGTCTGTTCATCTCATTTTCACAGCATCGCGTCGCAAATGGTTGACGCAAGACAGATAAAAGGATACACGACTTCCAGTTCCTATAATCGATCTGTAAGTTGAACCTGTGCTGCTTGATCGTTTATCATGAGTTTATACTTGCTAGGATTGATGTCTAATCGTATAACATGTCGTTTACTTTTATTAGCAACTCAGCAAGTTCACCTACGCTGCCGGCTAAAAGCAGAATGCCGTCAGGAAATTCGAGACAGTTAATAGTTTTCCCACCAGTTTTGAGATGCCATTATTCCAACCGTCAAGAGCATTCCTAATGACATTTTCTGCATAGATGCTGTACAGTTGTACAGTTGAGAAAATAGAACACAACCGTGTTTGACACCAATTCATACAATGAAGGAATCTGACGTGCCAGCACTTGTGTTCACAGCTGTGGGGGTGATTAGTGTATAGAATTATGATCAGCGTTGTCAAGTGCGATAAAACACCGAACCCTGCAAGCACCTGCCACAACTTTTCCCAGGTAACACAGTAAAAGGGCTTCCTGTACTCAAGGAAGCAGACGGTAACAGCAGCACACAACTCATGAGTTTTCTCGATTATTTGTTGTATGTTGAGAATCCGTTCAAGAGTTCCTTTTCTTTCGACAAATCCCCTTTGTTCGGTGGCTATGTGAAGCGGAATACAAGGCTTGTGAGGGATGTGGAAGCAATCGTTCTGTAGTGGGAGCAGTTCCTGAATGACCCTTCCTTGTGTATGGGGATGAAGAGAGATTTCTGCGTTCTTCTGGCCACCACCTAGTCTCTCACATTCTTGTACACAATCTTCTGCTCCATTTATTTGAGCATTTCCCAGATAAACGATTAGCCCACGTTATTTATAGTTCTTCAGGTGTTTGCTTACGTTCTATACTTCGTTGTGTGCGATTGTAAGTCCCGATGTAAGCAACTCAAATGCTTGACTGCCCTTACTGTTGCTAATTCCAGAATACTACTTTTCTCAGTTCTGTTTACATCTCGCAACATCTTAATTGTCTCCGATAAGATTCCCATTCCCATCGTCTACCACCCTCGCACGAGGATGAAATTTGGCGGTGATGCTTTTGAGTTTCTTGTAGAGATCACGTACTTTACTATGGATATGATGTTCTATTTTATCGCAGATACCATTAATGAAGTGTGCGCTTCCCTTCCTTAAGTCCAGTTGTACTTCCTGCACACGTTCTTATAACTGTCTTCATCTTGGGTAGTTTTCTTCAGATTTCGTCTCTCTTAAGTAAACTGTAGTGTGTACTGTGATATCCAAGGACGTTTTTTGCTCTTTATGATGTCGGAACTGACGAGGAAAAAGACTCTGTCATTCGGTGTCATTTTTGTGATGATGGTGCACCCTTATCGAGATTTATGTTATGTAGTTTTGCTGTGACATCAGTGTCTTTGACTCTTACTTGTCTCTCTCCGCTCTTCTTGGAGAATTTGAGCTCAGTCCGCATTTTCATGGACAGCAGATTTTGACCACTTCCCCAGACAGCTGAAGGAAATGCCTTACAGTCCAAGACTGAAGTCTTTCTAAGTCTTTGCACTAGGCTAAAGTCAGTCTGGTTTCTAAACCTATCCAAGTGTACAGCCTTATAAGGAGAATATGGAATAACATAGTCATAGTCATGTCGTTACTCACAGATATCCAGTAAGTACCTGTTTCGTTTATTTCCCACATGTTGGCCATATGATTCAACCACTGATTGTAACTGCATGTCTGGGGAAGTGTCTCCACCTTTGCCATTAAAGTCTCTTTGAATTGTTGCCTGTTCTTTGTTACAGACTTGTTACAGTTGTTCCCTCCCTCTACTCGTTTGGTGCTGCAGTAGTAGAGGCATAGATCTTAATGATGTTGAGTTAACATGGGGAAGAATTAAGTTTAATAGAGATGATTATGTCATTAACGGGTCCATAGCCAATAACGCAATTGTTCTTTTTTCTTGGAATGACTACTGCAACATCATCTCCGCTTTGATTACTACTCCCTAAGAAGTACACATTGTTCGTTCCTTGGGCCATGGAATGGCCCCTTGCTTCCAATGAGTCTCACTACGCCCAAGAATATCGCTCATTCGCGCTGTTTCTCTATCTACTGTGGGGAGGGTTTCCGTCTGAAATAGTTCAGGCACATTCCGTGTTGCAATCGTTTTACAATCTGCAGGGCTAATTTGCGCTGTGGTGTGGGTCTAGTGGCCTCTTTCAGTCCTGCCACATCCCCCCCCCCCCCCAACCACCGACCCCCTCCACCACCCTTAGCTCTAACTGGGGGAATTGATGCTTTGGATCATTTAAATCTGGGCTAAACCATGGGGTTATAGTGGGAAATTGCGCGACTTTAAGAAAAGTTTTTTGATGGGGTCTGGGCCGATAGTCTTAAGAGTCTGTTAGTTGGTGAATAATATTGCACATTACTTTCCGATGCGCAAAAATACTGAATGTGCAGGGGTAGGATAGGAGGATTCGCTATAATATCGACGTAATCAAAACCTTTTAAAATATATTGCACTGCCCGAAAATATTATGCCGTCCTTGGGCAACTTTGACATTCTCACGTTTATTACAGTCTCTGGGCATATTTGTATCCGCCATTTGTTGTTGTTGTCATGGAAAGTTGAAAAGGAGCACAAAACAAGGAGAACAGGATGTTTTGTTAGTGGGCGTTGAGGTATATAAGACAATACCGGCGCTGTGAGGTGCGAAGGGAGGTAATGCCTGGCCATAGGACAGACTCAATTTCCTGTTGTGCTTGGCAGCTATGACAGAAAGGAATAGTGTAATGAATAGTATAATTCACTTTAAATTCGTGCAGGAATGCACGTCTGGTACCAGGAACATTGTCAAAAACGTGAGAGTGTTTAGTTAAAATTCGTTTTAATTGGAATTTGTCTTCATCGGATGCTTCCTCATTGGTGCCAACTTTGGGTTGCATTATTTGCTAGATAACAGAGCGTGACTGGTCGCCCGAAGAATAAAAAAAAAGGGATTTGCTGAAGTAATGCAGGATGTGAACTAGTTTGCATTTTTGCTTGACGTTAAGAAATATAATCAACTGATATCCTATTCTTGCATAAACACATTACATTCAAAGTGCTGAGTAATTGGAAAGTCTTCTTAGTGAGGGAAATGCGGGAATTGTTGAAGTCTAGGATTGCTTTATGACAGTTTAAGAAATAGATGCCAAGGATCATTTCGATAGTATGAAGGGGAACTATTATGAAGTTGGCGAAAAATGAATGTCCCTGGGCAGAAAATTTCAAATGAGTTTGAAGTTAGACATCCAGACCTTTGCCAGAAACTGCATCTCTTATCTTAGTTTCATGTAACAGAAGTGTTGGACAGTTGTCATCAGAGTTACATTTCCTGAAAGCAGAATCGCTGATTATTGACACGGGAAAGCTGGAATCAAGAAGTACATTTAACGTATTGTTTTCTATATGCTAACAACTCTATGGCTCTTCTTTTTCCGTTAACAGAGAGTCCCAAATGTCCTGAGAGGAAATAAAATTTTCAGTACTAGATGTGGAGTCTTGAGTAATCACACGTTGGTCATCAGTCGGATGTTGGTCAGCTACTCATAGTGGATTTCCACTACCTCGTCGTTTCTTGGTGTTGTTTGCTGGCAGTTCAATTACTGACACTGATGTTTGGAGTTCGGAATTGTTGGAAGATTGGTGTAGTGGATGGAAAAGAGTATCCGGTTGATTTAAAGTGAAATTTTGCTGATTGTCATAATTACCGTGTTGTCCGTCTTCATTTTACCTACCGTCAAACTGGCCGTTGTTGTAGTGATTAAAATTTTGCTGTCTGCTGTTGTACTGATTGTGATGGTACGATTGCTGTGTGTTATTTCGCCATTTGTCACTTCTGTGCCCAAAGCTGTTGTCAAAATTATTCTGATGTAAAGAAGATTCGGGGGTGGCTGTTGCTGCTGATTGTTTTGATGTTTCAAGTTTTGGTCTCTATTACCTAAAACCTGGATGTTGGCATAGTGATTCTGATGATTGTGGTTCTGCCATTTGTAACTACAGCGATGTTCATGATTGTAAAAAGAATTTTGTTGTCTCCAATTACGACCTATCATCTCCGCTTTGGTTATTACGTGAAGAAAAAGTGTTTTGCTGTCTAATGTGCGAATCATCAAGTTCGAGAAGCTGTAAGACAATGCGAAATGCATTTGTGTTATCTTTTTCATGACAAGTCAGTACGGGAGTGCGTAAGAATTTAGGCAGTTTTGAAATGCAAAGTTGTATAAGCTCGGATGTAGTGTACGGATCTGTGAAGTGTTGCTTTTGCTGTATCGTGTATTCAAAAAATTGTGTGATGGTTGCATATCGTGACTCATGGAAATGTGGTAAACTAAGAAGTTTATACTTCACTCCACATTGTATTGTGTCTGACCAATATGCGTCTAGAAAAGCATTTTGAAATTCTTACAGCGAGTAGCACTGACGCGCAATTGGCCGCGTTCTCACGGCTGGTTCGCCGTCTAAATGGCTACATATTAATTACAGTTTTTGAGTTACCGGCCATCGAGCTGGCGAAGAAGAAGTTTTTAAAGTCAAAGTCTATTAAAATCGGGGTGAGAGGAGCCGCTGTCAAAAGAAAAGTCCCTCTCAGCTCTGAGTGAGCCTACTTGTTGATGTTGCTGTGACACGTGTTCGTGTTCAAAAAAAATACAAGACTGGTTGTGTGTAAAGTTAGACGAAGCAAGCTTCCTGTTAATGTTTGCAGAATTTTTGTTGCATATTTCTCGCTTACGACTGTCGTTCACAATTGATTGATTTTCCATAGGTCGCTGGAAGCATTGAAATTCTTCCGATTCTGTAAAATTTACCGGTTGTGTTGAGTCGGAACTGTCGTCAGTATGTTGCTGAAACTGTGCAGGATTATTGGCAAGATCCTCAGTTTCAGATTGTTCGTGAGCAATTGCTGTTTATCATTATGCACGTCAGCTTGAATGTATTTGACGTGTGGGACAGCAGTTGCGTCTCGTTGCGGACCTTAGCGACTACCATCATGGTAATAATAAAGCTTCGTTGTGTTCGTGAACATCTATAATGTTTTGTAATTTTTCGTCTACTACCATCTGCCGTTCTGTAAATTGTTGTTTTAAATCTGACAGTTCACTCGCTGTCTCTTCTATTTACAAATGAGCAGCATGTAATCCTGTGGTATAAGCGTATTCGAGTACTTTGTCGCCAAATGAACGTAGCTAATTAGCTTTTGTTGTATGCATGTATGGTGATGCAGAATTACATTTACTGGTATTTTGTCTTCTTCGTAATGGGAAACTGGACTCGCGATTAGAGGAACAGTTAAGCTCTTATTTAAGTTTGTAAGTAATCTCGTAATTCCTTAAAAGTAATCAGCAATGCAAAAGTTAATAAGAAATGCAACATTTAACTGTCTACTGCAAGTCTCAAACGCTCATGGCAAGAGTACATTCTGTTCTGTTAAATTTAAGAAACCTGTGGATTTAGAAATTATACAAGCAATTTGACTGCGAGAAAAATATGAAATTAAATAACAACCAAAAATGTTCTGTCTGAAAAGTATGTCAATGTTGATACGTTAATTGTATCACATGTGAATTATAAATGGCCTAGCTGTTTGCGCAAATAACAAAAGTTGTGCGGCTGCTATCTCCAAACTGCTGCGGCTGCTGCTGCTATGCTAGTTAAAAAACCGAAATTCAAACTACAAGCAACGCGGTGTGCAGTGCATGCTAAAAACTTGTGCCATCATCAGACGTGTTTTTCTCTGTAAACATACTTACAAAAAAAAGACTTAATATTTTTCTCTAATATGTGAGAAACACTTTTTTTCCACGTGAAGTGCATTGAGTGAAGAGGGACAAAGACAATAAACATGATTTATTATCTGTGTAGACAATGATTAAAAAAAGACAAAATATACTCCGTTAATTTTGAACTTTCTGATTAAAGAGAAGACAGTGCACCTTTTCGAGTAGTATCGCTCACCTAGCAAGATATACTCTTCTTTCGTTCCATAGTAAGAGGACTGTAATAAATGTAATAACTGTTAACTTATCTAAATCATTTTCAGAATACAATACGTTATTGATTCTATGGAAACCATCTTTCATTTATAGAAGACTTGTGTCCTTTCCTCCAGTTATTAAAAGTGTAGGTAGTGGGGAGCGGGCTTGATAATTACGATGATAAATAATCACTCGCGCTCCCGTTACTTAGTATGAATTCCTTTACTCTCGCAGCGCATACACAATATGTGTAGCATAGAGCGCATACTACAGAAAACTGATCTAACAAAGATACAATTGTTCTTGCTGCGATAGGGCAGTGATATTATTGGGGGGTAGAGCCAGTGGTTCTACGTCCCCACAAAAGTTTTATTAGCTATGATCTTACACTATTTTAATCCACCATTACGGTCGGTACAACTACGTTTAGCAATTATGGTTCATCTAGCTCAGATATTATTAAGATAACTGATTCAATGTATGCAATTATGAAAGTATTAGCGAATCTCCATGTTCATTTTCATTTTCTGATGTATGTTTTGCCGTACTGGGCCACAAATGTCGAGTACGTCATTTTCCACATTGGCGCCATTGCAGAGAAAGCTGTAACTAAAAATACGTCATGCAGTTAAAATTAACAAACTAGTGTGCTACTGATAAATATGCAATGTTCAAGTATTTTTGCTATGGTGTACAAAAACTTTTCTGCACGATACCGTAACTTCCATAAAAGGAAATCATTATAATGAATTATTTCGCACACCACAGTATTGGGTGTAATAAATCTGAGTTAACATTTTTACACTTTAGAACATTGTAAGAAGATATGTGATAAAAAAATTAAACATTATCTGTTTAAAAGACAATTTTATACAACACGTTACAATTACACTACACATTAGTCATTCATTCACATTTACACACACACACACAAAAACAGAGAGAGATAATATATAGTAGCACTCTATAATGTGAGGCCACATAAACAAATTTCATCTGAATTCCGTTTGTATATAGTCTCAAGTTGTATCATTCTAATGAAGATATATTTCCTTTTCATGTACATTGTCACTGAAATGAACTGGGAAGAAGAAAAGTAAAGGGAACAAAATCAAATCATCTAATAAACTGGAGTTGGCCACTTACACTGCACTGCATCTCAGTATTATTTCGAGAAGTTATCACGGGTAAGAACATACCTGCATGTGTTTACTTGCAAGTCGTTTACCAGTAAACCTACGCTACTTGCGCACACCATACATTTTGATGTGGCTATAGACAAACGCAACACGAGTTACGTGCGAAAGATCTGTTGAGAGACAGTCTGTTGCAGCGACTTTAAAAGCAGTCGATAAACAATTTTGTGCCAATATTAACATGTTTAGTTATAAATTCTTTTGATTGTTGTTTATTTTATTTGTATTGCGCGTGAAATTTAATAGCAGCTTAGCAAAATAATTAGGCCAACGCGAAAGGAAATCCCTGACGCTGGGCAGAATGACAGTGTTCAGGAAAAAGATACGACAGTGATTCAGACTTTACCGACAGCTGCAGTTCCCACATGGGAAGCAGAAACCCAAATTATAGATAAAAGTATTCTGGATTCGGAACAGGATGTAGTTGACAAAGAACATATGTTTGCTACGTGCAGTAGTAAAAATGTATCCGATATTTCTGTGCAGGGGAAGCGTCAGCCCATCTTCTAACACAGAAAGTACCAGGAACAGATTTAATTACTATCTTGTTGCAGAAAGTGGATGTAAGAGAAAATGAGCGTGAAGCCAAAAAGGCTGCATCAGAAAAAGAGCGCGCAGGCAAACAGGCTTCATTAGGGAAAAGAGCGTGAAGACAGACAGGCCCTTAGGGAAAAACCATTCTTGATCGAGTCTGGAAAGGAACGAGATACGAAACAGATCGACCTCTCAAGCGGACTTATTTGCATAGTAAACAGTGGAGCAAAAGATTGTACTGGATTTTGGAATAATAATTGATATTCATGGTAAGTACCGCCATGGTGTCAAGGTGAAGTGCGCACGACCGGGTATTTTGTTTTTACACAACTGACCAGATGTTTAGGACGGGTGGTAGGGACAGAGCATCGAGTGACATTATACTGAGTGCACTATCCGAAAATTAACTCGAGCAATTAAACAGAGAACCGACTCCTGGAGATAACATCTTGGACCTACTGATAACAAACAGACCCGACATTTTCGACTCTGTAATCGTAGAACAGGGAATCACCGATCATAAGGCCGTTGCAGCATCCCTGAATATGGAAGTAAATAGAAATATAAAAAAAGGGAAGAAGGTTTATATGTTTAGCAAGACTAATAGAAGGCAGATTGCAGACTACCTAACAGATGAAAACGAAAATTTCTGTTCCGACCCTGACAATGTTGAGTGTTTATGGAAATAGTTCAAGGCAATCATAAAATGCGTTTTAGACAGGTACGTGCCGAGTAAAACTATGAGGGACAGGAAAAACCTACCGTGGCTCAACAACAAAGTTAGGAAAGTACTGCGAAAGCAAAGAGAGCTTCACTGCAAGTTTAAACGCAGCCAAAACCTCTCAGACAAACAGGAGCTAAACGATGTGAAAGTTGGCATAAGGAGGGCTATACGTGAAGCGTTCAGTGCATTCGAAAGTAAAATTCTATGTACCGACTTGACAGAAAATCCCAGGAAGTTCTTGTCTTACGTTAAATCAGTAAGTGGCTCGAAACAGCATATCCAGACACTCTGGGATGATGATGGCATTGATACAGAGGATGACACGCGTAAAGCTGAAATACAAAACACCTTTTTACAAAGCTGTTTCACAGAGGAAGACCACACTGTCGTTCCTTCTCTAAATCCTTGCACTAACGAAAAAATGGCTGACATCGAAATATGTGTCCAAGGAATGGAAAAGCAACTGAAATCACTCAGCAGAGGAAAGTCCACTGGAGCTGACGATATACCAATTCGATTCTACACAGAGTACGCGATAGAACTTGCCCACCTTCTACCAGCCGTGTACCGCAAGTCTCTAGAGAAACGGAAGGTTCCAAATGATTGGAAATGAGTACAGGTAGTCCCAGTCTTCAAGAAGGGTCGTCGAGCAGATGCGCAAAACTATATACCTATATCTCTGACATCGGTCTGTTATAGAATTTTAGAACATGCTTTTTGCTCGCGTGTCATGTCATTTCTGGAAACCTAGAATCTACTCTGTAGGAATCAACATGGATTCCGGAAACAGCGATCGTGTGAGACCCAACTAGCTTTATTTGTTCATGAGACCCAGAAAACATTAGACACAGGCTCCCACGTAGATGCCATTTTCCTTGACTTCCGGAAGGCGTTCGATACAGTTCCGCAATGCCGCCTGATAAGAAAAGTAAGAGCCAACGAAATATCAGACCAGCTGTGTGGCTGGATTGAAGAGTGTTTAGAAAACAGAACACAGCATGTTGTTCTCAATGGAGAGACGTCTACAGACGTTAAAGTAACCTCTGGCGTGCCACAGGGGAGTGTTATGGGACCATTGCCTTTCACAACATATATAAATGACCAAGTAGATAGAGTCGGAAGTTCCATGCGGCTTTTCGCGGATGATGCTGTAGTATAGAGAGAAGTTGCAGCATTAGAAAATTGCAGCGAAATACAGGAAGATCTGCAGCGGATAGGCATTTGGTGCAGGGAGTGGCAACTGACCCTTAACATAGACAAATGTAATGTATTGCGAATACATAGACAGAAGGATCCTTTATTGTATGATTATATGATAGCGGAACAAACACTGGTAGCAGGTACTTCTGTAAAATACACTCCTGGAAATTGAAATAAGAACACCGTGAATTCATTGTCCCAGGAAGGGGAAACTTTATTGACACATTCCTGGGGTCAGATACATCACATGATCACACTGACAGAACCACAGGCACATAGACACAGGCAACAGAGCATGCACAATGTCGGCACTAGTACAGTGTATATCCACCTTTCGCAGCAATGCAGGCTGCTATTCTCCCATGGAGACGATCGTAGAGATGCTGGATGTAGTCCTGTGGAACGGCTTGCCATGCCATTTCCACCTGGCGCCTCAGTTGGACCAGCGTTCGTGCTGGACGTGCAGACCGCGTGAGACGACGCTTCATCCAGTCCCAAACATGCTCAATGGGGGACAGATCCGGAGATCTTGCTGGCCAGGGTAGTTGACTTACACCTTCTAGAGCACGTTGGGTGGCACGGGATACATGCGGACGTGCATTGTCCTGTTGGAACAGCAAGTTCCCTTGCCGGTCTAGGAATGGTAGAACGATGGGTTCGATGACGGTTTGGATGTACCGTGCACTATTCAGTGTCCCCTCGACAATCACCAGTGGTGTACGGCCAGTGTAGGAGATCGCTCCCCACACCATGATGCCGGGTGTTGGTCCTGTGTGCCTCGGTCGTATGCAGTCCTGATTGTGGCGCTCACTTGCACGGCGCCAAACACGCATACGACCATCATTGGCACCAAGGCAGAAGCGACTCTCATCGCTGAAGACGACACGTCTCCATTCGTCCCTTCATTCACGCCTGTCGCGACACCACTGGAGGCGGGCTGCACGATGTTGGGGCGTGAGTGGAAGACGGCCTAATGGTGTGCGGGACCGTAGCCCAGCTTCATGGAGACGGTTGCGAATGGTCCTCGCCGGTACCCCAGGAGCAACAGTGTCCCTAATTTGCTGGGAAGTGGCGGTGCGGTCCCCTACGGCACGGCGTAGGATCCTACGGTCTTGGCGTGCATCCGTGCGTCGCTGCGGTCCGGTCCCAGGTCGACGGGCACGTGCACCTTCCGCCGACCACTGGCGACAACATCGATGTACTGTGGAGAACTCACGCCCCACGTGTTGAGCAATTCGGCGGTACGTCCACCCGGCCTCCCGCATGCGATGGAGCTCCGTATGCCACGGCAAACTGGCTGACACCGACGGCGGCGGTGCACAAATGCTGCGCAGCTAGCGCCATTCGGCGGCCAACACCGCGGTTCCTGGTGTGTCCGCTGTGCCGTGCGTGTGATCATTGCTTGTACAGCCCTCTCGCAGTGTCCGGAGCAAGTATGGTGGGTCTGACACACCGGTGTCAATGTGTTCTTTTTTCCATTTCCAGGAGTGTATCTGGGAGTATGCGTGCGGAACGATTTGAAGAGGAATGATCATATAAAATTAATTGTTGGTAAGGCGGGTTCCAGGTTGAGATTCAATGGGAGAGTCCTTGAAAATGTACTCCAACAACAAAGGAGGTGGCTTACAAAACACTCGAGTATTGCTCATCAATGTGCGATCCGTACCAGGTCGGGTTGACACAGGAGATAGAGAAGATCCAAAGAAGAGCGGCACGTTTCGTCACAGGGTTATTTGGTAAGCGTGATAGCGTTACGGAGATGTTTAGCAAACTCAAGTGGCAGACTGTGCAAGAGAGGCGCTCTGCATCGGCGTGTAGCTTGCTGTCCAGGTTTCGAAAGGGTGCGGTTCTGGGTGAGGTATCGAATATATTGCGCCCCCCCCCCCCCCCCGCCCTACTTATACCTCCCGAGGATATCACGTACGTAAAATTAGAGAGATTCGAGCGCGCACGGGGGCTTTCCGGCAGTCGTTCTTCCCGCGAAACATACGCGACTGCAACAGGAAAAGGAGGTAATGACAGTGGCACGTAAAGTGCCCTCCGCCACACACCGTTGTAGATGTAGAAGAAGGTTACTGTCATACAAACGTTGCACATAACGAAGAAGCACCTAATGTGGATAATGTAGCGCAGGCTGAAGTATCAGAATCAGATTACTTAAGTGACGAGCAAAAACATGAGCTAGTAAGCTTACTCCACCATTACAAGGAAGTATTCTCGGAAAAAACCGTGGGTGATATGGGGATATGCAAGTATACGGACATCAGACCTATTATCGTAAGGCGTATTCTGAGCTGTGGCCTCAGAAAGAGGCAGTGATGAAGGAGTTACGAAAAAAATTGACTGGGCTATGATGACACTTCTTTGTCACCTACTGCAGCTCACTGTTAGCTGTGGCTAATCCTGATTGTAGCGCTCGCTTGGTGCTGGATGCATGCAAAATCAGTAAAAATCATTGTGCCCATCAGGACACGAACCGACAACCTGGAAGAAGAGCTCCAGAAATTTTTCGGAACAAGATGCTTTACCTCGATCGATTTACGATCATCGTACCGGCAAATCGAGCTGTCCGAACGATCGAAGAAATACACTGCGTTCGTATTTGCTGCCAGATGCTACCAGTTTAGAATTCTGCACTTTGGTGAGCACAGGTGTGTTTATCGTCACACCTGAGTTGCTAGATCGTGTGACAGTTTATTTCTACGATTTCTGCTTGTTGGACTGTCACTTGGCAGGAACTCTTATAACTGATTGACAAAGCGTTGGCTAAGTTTGCGGACGCAGGCGTAACCACCAATTTAACGAAACCTAAGTTCGGATGACATGAATTAAAATTGCTGGGCCACACAATTTGTCCCCAAGGTAAAGTACCTCAACTGGGAAAAATGGACGCAATAAAACAGTTTCGATGATCCCATATCCAAGAAACAAGATGTATCTCAAAGCCTCTATTGGACCTGCATCCTTCTTTAGTTGCTTTGTCCTCAAACTGTTACTCAATAGTGAGGCACTGCTGAATCTTCTAAAGAAGAATGTCCATTGGTTTTGCACAAATGCATGTAAAGATGTCTGTGATAAAATCAAACACACACACATAAATTCAAACATCATACAACACCCCAACATGTGTAAAGATTTTTGGCTTACAACGGATGCCTCATCTTACTGGCTTGCCTTTCCTAGACCTACGAATCATTGGATAAAACGGAAATGCCAGTTATCGAGTTTGTAAGTAAAGTACTGTCAGGATGTGAAAGGGCCTACATAGTGACAGCGTTGGGAGCATTGGCGGTTGGTGTGGGATTTCAAAATGTTGAAAGGTGGCTACACTGAGCCACAGCGCCAGAGATTGCGCCAAAGAGTTTTATTCCGCCACCTCCACTGGCAGTTCTTGTCGAGAAGCCGTGGTGGAGAGTGCTTATTGAGAAGTAGCAGTAGGCAGCGCTTATTGAGAAGTAGCAGGAGGCAGTGCTTGTTGAGATGTGGCAGTAGCGAGTCGTAGTTGAGAAGTTGCGGTAGTGAGTGCTTGTTCAGAACTTGTATTGTTTTGATGGGCTAGACACCAGATGTTGTTGGATTGGGGATGCTGTAATGATCAGAGTGTGCTTTTCGTCAATATATATGAAGGTAAAAAATTCCTTTTTTTCATTATTTCAATGTCTTAAACAATAATGCCTCTTGGTCACAGGTTCAGTCAACAAAGCATCTGGCTCGTGTTCTTGTATTAGACTGTATTCTGTTTCTATGTGCAATTATAGTATTTCTGTTTATTTTTTTATTTACTTCAGTATAAATGGTGTTTAAAATATCTGGCCTTATTGAGGAAGAACGGTGCCAGATGTGTACATTGAATCACACTTCCACACACAGAACAGCTACACTTGTGTTTTGTTGTTTTCTAGGTTTTATAGTTGCTGGGGACTTCATTAATGAACTGTGTTAATGGAAATTTTCTTTCATTCTTTGTTGTTATTCTATGCAGTCAGATTGCGGAGTAATACTAGTCAGGGCCAACCGGTTACGAGACTTCGTAGCCGGACATTCAGCTACTAAAATTAAAACTATTTGCATTCTATATAATTAAGCCCCCATGCAATGTACCATTATTATGTACATGGAAAACATGTGAAGGCCTTCTGTGACCACCAAGCTTTAAGTTTCCTATCGTGGGGTCGATTATTGCACGCGCGGGTGTTACGTTGTACGTTGGCACTCAAAGATTGTGATTTAGAAATTCGCCACGTCAGGGGTAGGACAACGTCACTGCAGACCTTTCGTCTCGCCTTCTACAGTGTCTGCCGGACTTCAGAGACATGGTCGAGCGATTGACAGAATTCCGGGTACTGCTGATAAAAGACGCCGCTTACAGACAGCTATTCGTAAGTATATGTAGGAACACAGAACAATAGAAGGAGGCAAATCCGCTTAGGCGAAATGAAAAACAGCCTCCCATGAGCGATTTCAACCTACACTATCAGTTGCATGATGAAGTAATAACACTAACATGCCCTGAAACAAGTTAATGTTACCCTCTGGGAGGATTTTGAAGATTGACCACGCGTGTGTCTAACGGACAAGGGTATCGGACTATATTGTCAATAAAATTCTTCTGGGTTTGAGGCCGCATTGTCATCTATTAAATTCCGCCGTTCCGGCGACTGTTACAAGGAGCCTTCCTCAGAGTATATTGCTAACTGTTTAATGAGCACTAGTTTGGTTCCTTCGTTGAGATTTCCTTTTGAATAGCAAACAGGATACAAAATGACACAGTGCACTCTGAACTGTGTGGAGCAGCAGGTACCAATAACGCACACATCAGTATATTATAAGAAGTGAATTTGCACCAAGCTCATACCAGTGACAGTTACACTCAAGAGCATTACTTAATCAAACAATGAAATATTACTGCATGAAGTGCAGAACTAAATTTCAACGTGAGGGTTTTTATCTTAACTAACATTAAAAAAATCACTGAAGATGAACAATCTCATAGCTACACTGTTTAAGCTCTTCTAAGTACATCAGTTTTCCTTAGCAACAGTAATAGTTCAATTTCTTCCTAATAAGTGGATAATATGATGGGGACCCATCAACTAGTATAGTTTCTCTAGTCAACTCTCCCTCTGATTATCACAGTAAAAAAAAAAAAAAAAAAAAAAAAAAAAAAAGACTCAAAAGACGATTATTCACTTCACTTGGAGTAGTTCATAATTCACTCTGTAAGAAAACACAACACTGTGCTTAATTAACTTCAAAAAAGAAACCATTCATAGTAGAAATCAAAACCACACTATTTTTGAAAATGAGCTTAATTTATCTGTCTTTTTATCACCTGTGAAGCAAGTATCTTAAGCAATAATATTTACATAATCTTGCACTGTATTCTTAGAAAACTATAATTTGTAATAAGCTAAAGATACTTTAGCAAAATCCTATCTAACTTCACATTTGTGGTTTTAACATTAACTTTTTCTACCCATTTACATTAGGCAAGAAATCACTTTAAAACACTAGAGTGCAAGCATTGTTCATTTAAATCAGGATACTCATCTTTAGTAGAATTTAGGTGAGCACCATGCATAGGTTCGTGATCAGGATAGAAAATATGGTTCTGGACACAAATTTTTTTTTTTTTTGTGATTATTATTCAAACCACACAAAAATTAACTGGTCCATGCCCATATACATTACCGCATGTATGAAGTTAGTGAAGCAGTGGTGAAGATTGGTGACAAGCGACATGGCGGTTAACTGTACCAATGGCTCTTGATGTTTGAGTGCTTTATAAAATTTCTTCTTGGCGTTGGATTTTCACCATATTACAGCCATTCCTTTTTACCGAGAATACCAAATAACGGGCAGATCCACATCCGAGGCAAATCCATTGTAAAGCGACTTCCAATTGCCTCTCTTAGCAACTTTGAAGTTTACCGTGCTACAGCTAGCCACATACTGCTCACCGTTCACACCAAGGAGCCGCTCAGTTCGACCGCCAAAACCACCTTTTACATCGCGTCATGCCACTTCCTTTGCGGAGGGGCTTCCCTACATCTTTTATATGTTACAAATACAAGTGCCCTAAGCGTGAACCAGCTTTCAGTAAACATTTTCTGTTCATGCACATACACTTATTACAATAATTTGTCATTTTAAAAATCCTTTTGTTTTTTTTCATATGTACATTACAAAACTCTAATTTTCCTGTCACAAATAAAGGTTTTTAAACAACAAAAAATACACACACCATAATTTCAGGTACACACTTATATAATATAAACCTACTTCTAATAGATATAAGTGTTACAAACTGTTATTTTCAGACAGCATATAAACACAGACAATTGGTGCATCCGTATAACAACAGGCAGTTTAGTCTGTTTTTATCTGGTACATGCACCACTCCTGGGGACATTTCGGTATTAACAAATGTGCAAGTAAAATTGCCAGGTATTCTTATTATCCTAACTTAAGGAGATGTGTTCTACACGTAATCAGAATCTGTGTCATTTGTCAGAAAACTAAGCCCAACAATGTATGCTCTCAAACTGAATTACATCCCAATCTACCCGCAAAACCCTTACAGTTAACTGCCATTCATGTTACAGTCCCACTACCTGTAGCTACATAAGGGGTAACGTATCTTGTTACATTGTACGATATTTTCACTAAACATATTAAATTACATCATGTCAAGTCCGCAATTTGCACTTCCATTCTGAACAAGATCATCTCTGATTGCTTTCTGTCCTGACCCGACTCAACCATTTCTGATAATGTATCCGACTTCACCAGCAAGAAGAGGAAGGCTTCCTGCTGCATGACTTCAAACAGAAATTACTTTCACTTTTTAATCCAAAAAGTAATCCCGTTAAAAGAATCTTCAAGGAATTCAGTCTTCTCATTAGAACTTATGCCGCTTCCAAACAAACTATGGGGATACATTACGTCTGCTCTTTGAAACCATCTATAATAATTTACTTCACACTTCGACAGGATTCTCCACTTCCGAACTGATGTTCACAGAGAATGAGGCAAATGAATGGATAAATCATTTACCTCGGATTTCGACAGACCCTGTAACACAGGACATAAAGGTAGAACAAGTTTTCAGTACTCTTGCAAAACAAGCCAGTATCAGAAAGAACAAGTACGACAAAATATTTATAAGTTCCAATCCTATCAGACAGGAAGTTTAGTCTTACTGAGATCCCTTCCTGAGGCCTCACTTCCCAAAAGACAGAACAAAATGCACTTACTGTTCACAGGGCCATATAAGGTAGTAAAAGTGCCAGATGAAGGCTGTCACATCCTCACAAATCCAGACACATTGGAGGTAAAAGCACTTTACCCTCACACTGACCTAAAGCAGTTTCTAGTTTAATAATCGACATTTCACTGTGATCCGTGAAAATAGTAATTACAGTTATTCTCTTGTTGCTAGTAAGTGACTTTTATATTTATTATGTGTATAGTAGGTTAAGCTCAAGTGAAAATGAATACTCTTCAAGTGCCCAAAACTTTGTGTACTAGGAACATCTGTGTCCATGAGACATTTTAAAGTACTTCGATTAAATATATATTTTTGCCTATGATAAAAGCACACTCATTCACTTCATGAATTTAACATCCAACTTGTTTTTTTGTATGTAATTATGTTAGTCTCTTATTTTTTGCCTATCCGACGAAAATATACTGAAGTCATAGTATGACTACGAATGTATGTACTACGAACGCTAGGCGGATGTTCCCTACACTTGCGGGTACCGATCGATGTTTACAGCTTTGCAGAGACATGTTTCGGGGCGATTTTTGTCTGTTTGTCGCTTTGAGTCGTGTTTAGACTCGTTTTTCATTTTTTTTTTTTTTTTTTTTTGCCCGCGTGCTTCTTGTTAGGAAAGTAACACTTGCGTATTGGTACCCGTTTTATCATGTCAAAGGCAGAGGCCGAACGCATGAATCTGTACGAATAAAAACAGCACTGTACCACATACTCTGCCTTGTAGTCCAGTGCGATCAAATGGTGTTACTTTCTACGGACAGCACTTTTCTTTGATGCAAATTAGAATTGTAATTGACTGTAATGCAAAAATGCATCAACTGTAAATGTTGACAAGATGTATTTCAGTCACAAGTTAAATGTGACTGATAAAATTGGACAGAGACTGTACTGACGTGCGACAGTGTCTTCGTCAAAGTTCGTAAAAAAGAGAGAGGTTGGTATACGAACGATGTTTACAGCGCAAATCTGTAAATGGACTTTGCATTCCATTTATCGTTTTCCATGGATCCCTTGGAGTTGTGGAAAGAGTCAAAGGTGTTTTTTTTTTTTTTTTACAGATGTATGTATATTGTACAATTATAATTCAGACGGAGTTATTACAATAATGACTGTGCGGACGATGCGGCCTATTGTAAACCTTATTTTAGATCTATATGACGATGCTAGGCTGATTATATTTATATGTTTTGACGATGCCATTATGGCCTTATTATTTTAGGACATGGTGCAAAAAAGTTCTGAGGATGGTCATTACGGTCTGAAACCGGTCATCGTCTAAAGAATTCATATTGTGATCAAAGACTGAAAACAAAAAAACATTAATAAGAGATGAACTTATGCCACTTCGACGTATATGGCCTGTTGACGTGACTTGACGTCCGGGCTTCATCAGGGTCACCCCGACCCCTGGGTAGGCGGATTCCAAGCAGGCTAACCCTACCTTGCCTCCAGGTATTCTGTGGAATGGTGTGTGTTGTGTTCTTCTCGTTTTCTTCTTGTCAGCCCGTTGCCATTCTCAGGTTTTCTTGTCTTCTGTGCTGCCCGCTGTGCAGACAGCTAGGAGGGCCTACTTCGCTGCTCCAGGCGCGGACGGTGGAGGAGTGCCTTACTGCGACGGCTGCTGGGATGCCGGTGGGGCGGACAGCACTGCCTCGGTAATTCCCTGCAGCGTGTTAGCGAGGTGCGTGACCTTGTCGGCTGTGCGCCTGGGCGCGGACGGCGGACAAATCGGTCGACAGTCTTCTGCGCACCTCTAGTTCCAAGACCACCGCCACCCGGTACAGACGAGCAAGACATCTATACGCTGCTTGCACAGATTGCATCATCGCTCGCGGAAGTGAGCAGAACACTCTTTCAACTTCCTACTACCCTCACCACCACCATTGAAGCGACGATCTGAAGAGCTGTACCAGCAGCCAGAGACACATTTACACCTCATCATCATGCGTAGAGCTCCAAGACTCGACGAACTCAGGATTTTGACGTACAACGCCGACAGACTAACCCACGACGTTCCAGAACTGCAGCAATTTATCATAGACAACAACATCGACAACAACAACATCGACGAAACGTTCATGAAGCCTGGGATACGATCGAATATCCCCAACTACAGATGTTACAGGACCAACAGACTGACGCACTGAGGGGGCACTGCCATTTTCATTCGCCGTTCCATCATCCATCACGAAGTGTAACCACCCATCACCCTCCACATCGAAGCCACTGCTGTTTTTGTGGAGACCCAGACCGGACCAATTACCCTCATAGCTGTCTACCAGCTTCTTGACCTGGATGACACCCGAGCACTACTCCGCATGCCAGGAAAACTGTTTGTAGCAGGAGACTTGAACTCCAAACATGCCGCCTGGAACTCTCTGGTCACGAATATGAGCGGCCGCCTTCTCCTGCTAGCAACTGAAGAGGGAAATGCCTAAGTATGTGTAACAGAAGAGCCAACATGTTATCCATCTCGTGGTCGACCGGACATCATCGAC
Organism: Schistocerca americana; assembly: GCF_021461395.2. Lineage (NCBI taxonomy): Eukaryota > Metazoa > Arthropoda > Insecta > Orthoptera > Acrididae > Schistocerca > Schistocerca americana. The sequence goes on along the minus strand of NC_060121.1, from coordinate 673,628,453 downwards.
ATCTCCACCACTAAAGGCATCTCCCACTTCATGACCGCTGAAGTCGTACATGCGCTAAATTCCAATCATCTACCAGTCATCTTCTATCTGCATGTTGCATCATAACATCACGCCGGCCACCTCAATCGCAAATGCACCAACTGGAACGCTTTTCGTGAACATGTCTCATTCTCTGTCGACGTACTGCAAGCTGGCAAAAACATCATTGAAGACTCCGTCACCGACTTCACCGACTCCATCACTGAGGTGCTCACCCTCGCCACACCACCACCGAAGGAGCCTCACCTACCGACGCCGGGGCTGCCACCACAAATATTAGCAACCATCTGTCAAAGAAACCGGCTCTGTCGTGAATGGCGCATAACGAGAGATCAACACCTCAAACGGCAGATAAACCAGCTGAGAAGAGACATCAAATCCGCAATAGTTTCCCATAAAAACCAGCAGTGGGCAGCGAAACTCCGAGCCTTTACGCCAAACCCGATGCACTTGCACTCGGTCAGATTTTTCACCAACCGACGGACGACGATTCCACCTCTCCAGACTCAGGACAGGACTGAATAACGACCGGAAGACATAGCAAATATGTTGGCAGACACTTTTGAAGGCAACTTTCAACCACTGAACGACAGGGTGGATCCACAACGAATAGACACCTTGAACGTGAAGTGGAGGCTCTACTCGAGGAACCTGACGAAAAAGACGACCCTATCCCGCCCATTACTGCAGAAGAAGTGCAGGCAGGCATCCGGGAACTACCACCGAATAAAGCCCCCGGCTCAGATGACATCCATGGTCGTTTCATGAAGCAATTTCTTGGACAGCGATAGTGCTACTTGCAGCAATCTTCAACTGGATTCTCACCACAGCAGTCTACCCAGCCCAGTGAAAGCATTCTATAGTGGTTGCTGTACCTAAATTGGGAAAAGATCGGCGCTGCCGCTAGAGATATCGACCCATCAGTCTTCTCCCTGATATCAACAAACTGTTTGAGCGGCTGCAGAACATCATCAACCAACACGGCATCCTACCTCAGGAACAGTTAGGCTTTCGTAGCGGCCACAACAAGACACAATAAACACTGCGAGCAGTTGAATACAACACTGAAGCCTTCAACAAGAATGAATTCTGCGGAGAAGTCCTGCTAGACGTTGCGAAGGCTTTTGATAGTGTCTGTCATCAAGGCCTCCTATGGAAGCTCAACCATCTGAGATTTCCCAAGACTTACCTCCGCTTGATTGCTTCATACCCGCAGAATCGCACTTTCGCCGTCCGGATAGAAGATGCACTCTCAACAGCTCGTCGCATCAACGCCGGCGTTCCCCAAGGATCTGTCCTCGGGCCAGTCCTATACTCCACACCAGATATCCCTTGACAACCACGATTGGATAAGGCTATCTACGCTGGCAACACGATGTCTACACGCGAAGCCGCTGGAGAGAGGCCCTCGCGCCCCATCTCCAGAGCGCCTACGCCCTTGAGCAGTTGGCAGCCAAGTGGCGCATCAGTTTTAATCCAGCCAATACTCAATCAGTCATCTTCACTCGTCGGAAGACCTTGCCTGCCCCACAACTGCGCCTCTGTAACACCGAACTACCTTGGGAAGACTATGCACGTTATCTTTGCGTCATCATGGACAAACGACTGCCTTGGAAGTTCCATATAGAAGATGTCCGTGCAAAGGTCAGTCAATGGATACGGGTCCTGTACCCCCTCATCAACGAAGGATCCGACCTTCCCGTCCCTAATGGACTTCTGATTTTCCGAATGTACGCTAGACCCCTAATGGACTATACTTGCGAAGTCTGGGGCGGCGCAGCAAGAATACACATACAGCGCCTACAGTCGCTATAGAATAAGCGAATAAGGCGGCTGAAGAACTTGAAGTCCTACAACGACACCAAGGAACAGTCCAGGGGGCTATGTGCCGTCTCCTGGCGTATTTTTCCCTGTGAATATACTTGAGGATGAGACTTAATATTTTTCTATAGAATGTGAAAGACGTTGACAGTTTTTCATGTGAAATGCGTAGAGTGAAAAGGACAAAGACAATAAGCACGATTAATTATCTGTGTACACGATGATTAAAAAAAACAATATATAGTCTGATAATTTTGATTTACCTGATAAAACAGAAAACATTGTACCTTTTCAGGCAGTATCACTGACCTAGCAAGAAGTGCTCTTCCTACGTTTCACATTACGAAGACTGTAATAAGTGTAATAATTGTTAATTTATCTAAATCATTTTCAGAATACAATATGTTATTTGTTGCTATTGAAACCATCTTTTATTTATAGAAGAACTGTGTTCTTTCCTCCAGATTATTAGTCAGTAATAATAATAATAATAACGTTTATTTGTCCATGTTAATTTTACAGTCTTGGACATCGTCATTTTGTTTAATAATATCAATATCATGTCATTCCAAGAATGAATATATACATCAAGTAGCACATCTTATATCATTCCATGCAATAATGTTATAAACACATTAGAACATTATATATCACTCCATACATATGATGATTATATACATCAATTAGGCAATTATAACAATACCACCAATAATATACTGCAGTATGTAAAAGAGTAAACTGACAGTACTCAGAATTCTTTTAATGAGAATAAACATATTTCTATTAACCAATTTTTCAACTTGCTCTTGAAAAGATTTCCTTGGAGTTGCTTTATATTTTTTGACAACTTATTATAGAATTATGATCTTACCCCATTGTTGTCCGCCATTATGGTCAGTACAGCTATTTTTGGTAATTGCGTCTCTTCTAGCTCAGGTATTTTTAAGATAACTTATTCAACTTATGCATTTATGAAAGTATTAACGCACCCCCATCTTTATTTCCATTCTCTGATGCAATTTTGTTGTGCTGGGCCACAAATGTCGGGTACATTATTTTCCACATAGGTGCCATTACAGAGAAAGCTGGAACTAAAAATGCTTTACACAACTAAAATTACCAAACCAGTGTACTACTAGTAAATATGCATATATATAAACCCTAAAGTTTCAATCCGTGAGACCAAAAGAGATCATGTTCAAATATTTTTGCTTTGGTGGGCAATAACGTTATCTGCAACATAGCGTAACTTCAATAAAAGGCTATCATTATAATCAATTATTTAGCACACCAAACTATTGGGTGTTACAAATCTATGTTAATATTTTTACAGTTTAAGTGATTGTAAGATCTGTGATAAAAGATAATTAACAATTATCTGTTTACAAGACAATTTCATATAACATTTTACAATTAGATTTCACGCAGACCAGCCACTCACATTTACACAGACGTATACACATACAAACACACACACACATACACACACATACACATGATTGTGCTACAAACTACAGCGACATCCACAAAACTTCTGTGCTGATAAATCCCATTGCTGCAATGATCATTGTCAATTACTGCTTCGTTACTGAGTAACTCGGAAATTCAAAATTATATATGTAAGTATGTGAAGCTTGAAATAAAGAGACGAATGCATTAACAAAACTATACATAAATAAAGCAAAACATTTATTACCCGCAATATTAAAAATTCACTTTACATTAATGATGGGAAAGCCTGAACAAATTTTCTTTACTTTGTTATAAACACGTATGCTATCCATCTTTGAAGAAAGATCAGTAAATCACAAGTTGAACCACACATTGTAACGTTATCATAAAAATCCCTAATTCTACATCACTGACCAAGTTAATTACTACGTTTGGATGTCTCAGCAAATGCACTATTACAGTATCTTTTGAGGCCTTCTGAACGAATTTACAAGGTATCTCTCCATAAATCAAAGAAATATAAGGAAATTATTGCCATCAGACAGCATGGTCCGAACACATCTTTCTCCATTTCAAGATATAACTCGACAGCTCCTCTCTCTCTCTCTCTCTCTCTCTCTCTCTCTCTCTCTCTCTCTCTCTCTCTCCACTCTCCAAGACTGCACTCCACTCACAAGCAATCAATCTACTAACAATGTCTCGCAGCAGCTACCTCTTTGGTAGAGATGTTGCCCGCTATCACTCGGATGCTGCTGAAGCTTTACTTTTCCGTGTGACATCAAAAATATTACCAGTACTACAATTTTCTGTGTAAAACAAAACCCTTATAATGTTTATTATACTTAAAAATCTTTAAGAGTTTTCACATAAAAAATGCAGAGAGATTCCTTTCAGTACGTCCTGGTAGATTAAATAAGCCGCTAATAGTCGAATACGAGTTACGCTCATTGGGAAAGACAGTAAAGTGACGTCGGCAGGAGTAATAGGGATATAACAGCAGAATCAACATTACTGAAAAAGAGCAATTTGTTAACATCGATCATATATTTAAATTTATGAAACTGTGTTCTGAAAGAACTTGCCTGCAGTGTTAGCTTTCTGCAAAAGTGGATTTTGACTACAAATAGTATGTAGACAAGAAGAGAGTTGTGGTGCCACTGAAGAGTTCGAATGATTTGGTGGGAAGATCGGTAACTATTGAATGTAGTTGTATCTGATAACTTATGAATGTAATGGGAGCAGTGAAACAAGAAGTTTATGGCACAACTTGACAAAAAGGAAGAGACCGGTTGCTAGGACGCATCTTGATGTGTAGAACAATAGTTAACCTGATAGTGGAGATCAGTGTGAGTGCGGATTTAAACATCTTGAGTGAGACCAAGCGTTGAACATAGTAAGTACGTTTAGGCGGTCACAAGTTGCAGTCGTGCATAGGTGAAGAGACTTGTACAGAAATCACTAGTCCGGAGAGCTGCTTCATACACGAGTTAGGCCAGAAGACCATAAAAACTGCATTTAATGAAAACAGCTGCGTTTTACAGGTCTGATTTTGCTGACAACGCGCTATTTTTTTTAGGGAGTATACCTTTCCTGTATATGAATTTCGAGCTTCGAATAATCGTTCATGCAACGGTCGTTATTGGACCGAAATATTTCGTATCCGTTCTACAGAAAGATTTTACGCAGGGATTACATGCCCTCTTTCCCAATCTTTGGTCAGTCTCTACTGCCCGCAAAACTGCCTGTAAATAGTTCTAACGAAGCTTACTCAGCACCGTATCTGTCAGTGTAGGATCTAATAGGATTCCGTCCATTGTATATTGCTCCTTTGAGAAGATTTACGTGTTTTTGAAAACTCAAAATCGTGGTACTCTGCATCATTCATTTGCTACTGTGCACGATGATCCAATGGCGATTCGGTAATGTGGCCCTCCTGCATAAACGAGTATTCAGATTCCTTAGATACCACCTTTTTGTGTTCGTCACAACTATTTTGAACACCAGACTGAAGTACGAATGTTGGGAGGTTTTGCGCATAATCCTGAGGTTTATGGAATTACTGAGCTCCATTATGACTGCAGTTAGTTATTACATACGGGGTTTATTGAAAACGAATGTCACTCATTCAGAAAATGGTATACCTCAACCAATACTTTAATATATGGAAAAACCTAAATTTAGTGGATTTTTCAGTTTCTTCCCCATTTTCCAGATCGCCTATCTCCTTTATTGCCACTAGCGATTACCGTTACGACAGATAAAATTCTTATGCGCCAAATCCACCCAACTACACTGAAATGAATATTACAGCTAACTGTAAAAGTTAATATCAGTATCGCTCATGACCAGTCTCCGACATGTAAAAAAGTTTAAACTGTGACCAGCGAAATTCATCTGATACTGAAAAATCCATTTTATAGTTACTTTACCTTGTATGTGGCCGCTTGTAAATTATAGAGACCGTCTTCCCTAGTAACGAGAATGATAAGTGAGGCACTTAGGCACTTTAGTTAATTCTGTTTTGGAGGATGATTTGGATAATGGTTTTTGCTTAAAAGTAAAATGCGGTTTTGTGACATTTATTATACGAGAAACCTAAGTCTCAAATCTAGAATTCAGATAAAATGCGTCAGAACTGTAAGTTCATTGACATTATATGCACTGAGACGAAAGAAAACAAACCATCTGTAATTAATTGTAGGTGGAAAACAATTAGTACTACACACAATACCAGAACATATCATTAACATGTGGTCAGAAAAAATAATATCTCATAGTCGGTTTATGTCTCAATAAAGTGGAGTAACTAGGAGAAACGACGAAACAAATTTTTATTTTCTACCGAAAAATAAGAAATCATGCAAAACAGAATGTGCTGCACACGCAAGCGTTATGAAATATAACCCAACGGTATTACAGCCACATGGTTCAATACACACAGAAATGTGGCATACATTCATTTATTAAAGATCATAATATAACAGAAGTGACAATGCAAAATAGTCTCAGGATGATTTAAATAATAAATAAAAATAGTTTGGAAACATTTACTGAAATAGCATGGTGAACAGACTGACCTACTGCACGTGGTTCAAAGAACAAAGGAAGTGGCCTAAATTCAATTACTTAAATCAGAATCTACCTTCAATCAGTAAACTCAACACTGCTGTAATACTTTAAATAGTGAATTAAAACAGTTTCAGGACATTTACTGACCTCGCAACGTTCTTTTTTAAACAATTAATTTTTAATGGCATTTAATGAGTGCCTGCGCACATGACAGATAAATTGGACTGTCTTACCTCTAAAGTGGGAACGGTGGAACGCGATATATTCTGGTCTCTCATTCAAAAAAATGCTAGCTACAGGCTCAGCAGTGTGGAATGCTGTCCATAATACTTTGAAATGCACAAGAAAATTTTTTAGCTGATAAATGAAAACATTTAAGGAAAATCCCACTTCTTTGAAAAACATATGACATGGACAGGGAGGCGGTACTGATTGTCGTGCACTACTAACACTGATTAATTAATAAAACTGTACTACAAGTTAAGTTTTGCTTTTCAAAAAACATATGACAATTGTAGTTACATTGGTTAGAATGATATATCACATTTACTAATTGATCCGCAAACAATGACGAAATCAGCTTAATTGCAAATCATCAAATTAGATATAGCGCTGTTAACGAATCTTGGAAATATTACAAAATTGAAATATCTAGCTAGCATTTTTATCAATCGATTTACATTCTGGGGTTACTCAACAACTGAAAATTATCAGCCAACTCATCTATACTAACGCGTTGGCAAAACGAAAATCATGATTCTTTAACATCTTTACTTTGCTTGCATGAAGAATTCTGCTTATATGTTACTGTGATTCCTACATTAATCTAACACTGCGATGATTCACAAAGCACACCACAAAAGCTGCCTACACCATCCTCTTTCACTCACCTCTCCTACAACCATTCGCCAAGAGCTCTCTTACTCCAATACTACGACCTCACACCAGGAGCAGTATCTTTCGCTCTGCAGTAGTGCACAGTCACCTATGCGCATTGTAAAGCCTGTAAGAGACGTACATCGTTTATCACTTACTAGTTTCATTTTAGTTTACATTAATGTTAGTATCGTATTCGAGTGCCACATACAAGTGTGCCCAAGTATACGCCTTTCAACCTTCAGCCACGTGGATCAAAGTAAAAAGGTAGTGTAATAAATTCAGTTGATTAAGTCAGAATCCACTCTAAATGAAACAACGAAACACTCCCGCGACATTTTAAGTAACGAATGAAAACAGATTCGTAACATTTACTGATACTACAAGATGAATGAGACGTCGATTTCCAGCCTGGCGTCAGTTCTCAGCGGGACTCATCAGCAGAAGCAGCATTCTCCTGAAGATGGCGACCAGTTGGATAGCCGAAATATCGAGTCAAGTTGATTTTAGGATCCGGCAGCAAACCTGAAGAGACTTTCAAGACTTATTACAATATGAACAATCTGACCCGTAATCACGTGGTTCAATGTACGAAGACAACGGTATCAGTTTACATAACTAAACGGAACATCTATGAAACGCAGCACTCAGAAAGCTTCATGGAGGAGACGTACCACGTACTCATGTCTCACCAGCGTTTGCCAGTACAGACCAGCTAGACATGCGTCCGCATTCAATTGCTGTCAGAAAAACAAGCTTCGTTTCAATGTTGGTGAAACCGCACGCTGCCCTAGCTGTTCCCACTTCACCTGAATTGCACTTGTCTTGTTATTTCCAACTTTGGTAGAAAATGCTTCTACAGATTCATAAAGTTCTCTCGTCAAAGATTTGTGCGTTCAGCCACGGAATGAAAGATATCACGCACAGATCCGTTGGAATGTTGGCAGGATGTCTACAAGTAACTAAGGGAAGACCTCAGCTGCTATCACTAGTTTGACGTTTCAGAATAAATGGGGAATATGTCTTCAAATCCCTTTCTCCAACTGTAAGAAATTCCTTCGTCTTTTAGAGTCTGGGGGAGGTTAATGTGGCCTGAGTTGTGAGACCTGTCGTCATCTTAGTGACCAACACATCTGAGGCTCAATTTATCGCAGTAAGCTCTAGAAGTATTGAAACACAATCAATTAAACTGAAATTAATGTCAAAGACGATGCATAGATCTCTGGAAAACAGTCTAAATCCTTATAAATCGTTAGCTGAACGGAAACTTTTTTTCCTTACTCTTCGGAGATCTTCCTTTTCTGCCTTTTCAATGTAACTCTTTAATTTAATTTGACCACACTCTTCACTATACCTACCGTACGAGCTGCGTCATTCTCTGACCCTCAACTGAAATACTTTTATATTGTGGCAATCCTGCTAAACACTGCGTCTGTTTTTACTTTTATTTCATATCCTAAGTTTATTGTACCACATATTATTGCTACTAGATACCAGTTTTTCGTTACTTCACCCTTGTGTCGTGCTGCCGAAAGCAGAAGTAGGCACTCCGATACAGCTCTTGATTAAACGTGATGAGTATTTTGCTGCAGCACTAAACAAAATTTTGTTATGCTTCTTCAGAAAATTCTTCGTAATCTATCGGTTCTCCCAATCTCTATTAGCTCCCACTGCCTTTCATGGAAGCATCATTTCTTTCCTGACTTGGTACTATTTACGAAGATTAAAACAAGGCTGCACCATATCAGCCATGGTTTATGACATAATTTCAGTTTAATGCTTCACTTACGAGAAGTAGACTTAAATATGTAGTTTTTGTACAGCGTATGTTAACATGGTCATCCTAAATAAACTGTTAAATAAATTCCCGGTGAATGAAGTGCTCAATATTAGAAATACAACTCTAACAATAAAATTCGGAATACACTTTCAATTATAAACTTTGCATTGCTACTCACAGACTTGGGTGCTGCTATGATAAGCATAAACAAAGCATATAGTTTACAAAGAATAATGTGCAATTTATGTTCAAGACATTGAGAATCATCGTTGGAAATTGTACGATAATTGGGAAGGTCATCTTCTCTTCTCTCCTTGCTGTAACGTATTGCAGTCTGACATGAGAAGGTTGGCACGACAAAGCTTATCGCTTCCCGGACAGACGACAAGCTACTGCACTGACTGTTTCCTCTTTTAAACTTAAGGAGGTTAATTATCCTCAGGTTTACTTTCTTGTGCTGGAATCGAGTGAGATTCCGTTCGCTGTCAACACAGCTTAGAGTATGATGACTAATCACAGGGGACTGAGGATATCTTAACCAGCAGTCACATGAAAGTACTTATAATCATTGCAAACAAAGTTCTCAGGAATCTAGACAAGAAGCTACATTATCACTTCAACGGTCATGGTCAGAAGGAGCTTAAGGCCTTATTTTAATTTTTAATCTCTTTTAGTTATCGTGGTTCTCAATAACAGAATAAAGAGTGTTGTCGTACCACTACGTATTTCGACAGAGTTTACTTTAATTGAAGCTAGAAGCTTGTTAGTAGAATTTCGTATTATGGTGTTGTAACAATCGTTCATGACACTTATTGTGGCTTGTTACAGTCTAAATTGTAAGAAGTTCCCAGCAGAAAGACACACATTCTCTTCAGTATAAATTGGTTTCTCCAGGTTTCTTCTTTATATTATTGCATCTGAGTTGAGAAAATTTAATTGATTCGGATTTATGGTCTACATGGGCTACCACACTACTTGTCAACAGTTGCCTCATTCTCATGCTTTCTTTATCGACCTTCCTGGTCACCAGAGATAAGAGGTGAAACGTTTGATTTGGTGACCAGACCGTTTAACGTTACTGAGAGAATTTTAATCATACCATCACGAGAGCATAAATCAGATACTAACAGAGTAACAAAAGCCATACTATTGTCTGGAATGTGTGAATGTGATTTCTTATAAACAAAACAATTTTCTTAGGTAATATTATTGAACATACAAATTTTCTACTCACACAACGAATAGTAAGCTTCTCAAGAAATCGTCAACATATTTCACTGTATGAGTACAAGCCCAATCCTTGAGCAGCTAATCGCTAGCACACGATTCCATACATAATGTAGTTCGTTTTTCCGACGCATAAATAATAAAGTGGCATAATTTTCATTTTAGGTGTAAACTTTTCCACAGAACCTGAAGCCGATAATGATTTGTTGGAGCATTTATATTAAATGGCAGTAACACTAATTAAAAAATAAATAAAATAAAATTCAGCACTGCTTTAACTTATAGTTACTCCATTTCCAACAATTTATATAACCCTGGATGAGCTCTAAGATATGTATATTTTCTGCCTCTACTCAGTATGTCAAATTTTGAGGAAAGGAGTATTTTTGCATTATAACAAAGCTGATCCTTCATTGGCTGTTACGTTACGACATCCTAGATTCTAAATGGACTCTGAAGGACGAGTATTTCATTCTCATACACTATACACATCTTTTATATTTTATTCGTTTGGCAGTTCTTTCATCATCTTACAACTGCAGTGGGATGGCTATATAGCTAGACAATTTACTACTGCAATATTACGCATATTGGCGAGAGAGAATGGGCGCAGGGTATTTTCGTTATGTGTGAACCCAATTTTGCAGTCTCCCTGGAATGGCCTTGATGGCTTCCTTTTCCCTCGTTGATCCTTTCTGTAGGGAGTATGTGGGACCAGTTTGAAAGCTGTGTAACAGCCAAAGTTGTCCCCGGTTCCTAGCCTCACTAGTTATGGTACTAACCCTGAAGATTAAATTCTCATTCCCTTTTAACGCTGCAAAGTAGCCTCCCTGACGAAACTCTGGCCGTCTTCTGGCGAATCACGAACCATTTTCCGGTGTACGGGCGGCTAGCAGTAACAGTATAGCTTTTCGCGGAAATCCCGTGGCCTCTGATTGGCCGGGTTGGGAGCGCGTCACTTCTCGTACCCAACGCTCCCCGCTATCCTTTGGAGACGTGGAACCTCGGTCCGTTCTGTCCTCTTCCCGTGCTGTTAATTCCATAGAAACATCTTAGCCTTGCAGTGATTTTATTTTATTCGCTTACACGGGTGTTGCTATGACGGATATTTACGTGTGTTACATGGTTCTCGGTGGGGAGGCCACTTTGACGCTTTCTTATCCCGCTGTTTATCCGTTACTCTGTTTAGTCTACGGTAGCGGCGAGCGCAATTCCACTCTCCTGTACAAATGATAGTGAATTCTTTTAGTCACAACGATCACAAGCCTTATTCCTCTTCCCACCACTTCTCTTTCTTAGCCAATGTGGAAAGGGCAGACAGCTGAATCAATCTTTCTTTCCTCTCGCAAGATTGTGTTCAATAGCGCCTGTGTGAGCGAGGATATCAACATAATTTTCTTTGTATGTGTGCCAAGTTCTCGTTTACGTCCTTTTGGTAATAAATAAGTCATACTAAATTCTATCTATATTCATTAATTCAATGAAACTCTTCTCCCATATAAGAGCAGCTTGCAACCTCATATTAACCCTTATGATCAGCAAATTAACTAACCAATAAATATTTTGCTTAGTCGGTCTCCGTAAGGTCGTGCGGATCTCGCGCTTGTCTGTGTTTGGGCCAAGTTTGTTCTCACAGACGCGTTGCGACCATTGGACCTACGGAACCGCTGATAAACTCACGAGGTGTGGTCCCTCAGAAAGCCCGAAAATTTTCGAACTCGTTCTCCAAAGTCATCTCTGGCAGAATACTACTATACTCTCCGTACCCTAGTTAAATTGCCCACTCTACAATGTTTTGTTGTTGGTTGCTTTATCGCTTTCTTTATCGTCACTAACACATGTTACTGACAGGTGTTGAGGTCTCCTAGACTGTGCCACGTGAACTATGTACCTTTTTTTCTTCAGCAGAGTACAAAATGTGTCCACAGGAATGTGTCAGTTTTAACGACCTTAAGTTTGATTAAATTGTTAGTCGGTGGATGGAGGCAGATGTCAGCGATATAGTTGAAGAAAATAGATGAAAAAGACGACGATTATACAGTAGAGAATGATCACAGTTATGCTAGTGGAGGATCATTCAGAGGCAGAACTCAGGACCACTTGATGTGTACCTTTCTGTTTCTCCAATAAAATGCTTGAAGTGTTGGCTAAAATCTGAGTGGTGACAAAGAAAAATATCCATCTCAGTACTGAATGTCAGTTTTGCAAACTGTCAATTTTAGCTATCCAGAGTAATTCTTGTGTGTAAGTTTAAACCATGAAACTTACTTTTGTGTGAAAGTTGACTTGCTGCAAAGACATCAAAACTTTTCAAAATGTAAAATTCAGTTCATTTATGTGAATTATTTTAAAAAAAGGCACAAAAGTATGCCATTTTGTGTGATATAAAGTAAATTACTGCACGATTTATTTAGCGCAAAAAAACCAGCAAGGTATATTTAAACAACACTTAAATAATTGTAAAAATTAATTTTATATAACTTAAATTAAAATTTTCAAATGTTTTGCGCCTTAAATCTCGGTTTAACAGAGATCTTCTCTTAGTAAACGTTACAGAAAACTCACCTCGTCAGTTAAGGGGTAAATCAAAGTCTTTCCTTCCGAATAAGGGAAAATTCATGGCTCTCTGCGAGTCATAAACAAAATTCCACTCGATATAGTGAAAGTTGGTTGCCTTATCCTGAATAGATGAGTTTGAAATAAATAACTATCGCCTGTTCACTAAATTTATCTGTCGAGGACTCTTTCCCCAGTTCCCACAGAAAAGGATTTGAAACAAAAAGGCTCCACTTTTAATTCCTTTAAAATCATCTGTTCGGTATACGTTAATACTTTATTCTGCTGTCCACTTCTTAATGGGACTGCTTTCTGTATAAGATAATTTTCCTCCCAGGCAGTAGAATGGTTTTTAAATAGTGAACATAGTGTGTCCCACCAGGGAGCCTCGCGTTCTTTACTGACGATGTGTATAGAGAATAATTTGTTGGTTAATTCCTCCCGCGGGAGACCTCTTCCACGTAGAAACTGTCGTCAGTAAGCTGCAGAGACAGTCGCTGAGCTGAAAAACCTTTGTTGACGAAGCTTATCGAAATACGTGTGTTTGCTGTACATTGATGGAAATGACATTTCTATTACACATTTCAAGCTTTCTCCTGTGGATATGGAAGAGGTTTTCGCTTCTCGGTACTTCTGTGGGGAGAGTGTATTCGACACTTCAATTCTACCAAAGATATCTGCTATCGACATCTCATTTCAAGCTGTAACACATACCCCATGTAGAGAGTCCCGTCATTGTTTGACGTTTAGTAATTGCCTCCAGACAAGAATGACGTAGAAAATCGCGTTCTGAAAGTTCCTCTCATATCCCAGTAAAACTAATGCACTCTGACGTTAATGTCTCGTTTCACTTTAATAGAATGTTATCCAATTAAAATACATTGTCAATTGCCTGAGAATTTCCTTAAATTCTGTGGGTTGTCAAATGTTGTGAACGAATTCTTTTAATTTTCAGGTAGAGCTTGTAGCCGATATAAAAATATAAAATTTATATAGCACAGCGAATAAAGACATAATCAATGAGACAGTCAAATCCCATTGTGAGTCAAGTATTTTGCGCGTGTAATGACATTTGCTTGTATTTAATAGACCCCATACTCTAGAGTATATTCTAGTTCACTAACTAAAAAGTCAATAACGTGTCTCTGCGAATTAATTTCGAGGTCAGTTATAGTCAACGTGGTTGATCTGAAAAAAGTGTTAGCGTTTGCCTCCTACCCGTCAGTGAAAAAAATTAGCTGTCACTTGTTAATCATGATAGCCTCTACGTTGGGTTAACGTAGCAGCAATTAAACTAACAAACCGAGAACATTATCAACATAATAACACTGAATTAGCGTACCGTATAATGGTCCCAGATCGATAGAGCACTACATTTCACTGAAATTAGCCCTGCGTCAGTACTTACGCGTTGGGATCAAAACAATGGGGAGAGGATCACAGAAAACGCTAAGTATACGAAAGGTTTTAAGACTGTAGTCACAGTTTGCTTAAACCTTCAGTTTTACGTCACTCAGTAAAACAGTTAATGATAATTACAAGAGCAGAGAGGGAAGATCTCGTCATGCATTGTAGGACTGTCTTTTCATGTAAAAGTACTTCTTCCTTAACTAATCTCCCATAATTTTTATGGATTATTCCTAACGTGTTTGCAGTGAATAGTTTCCATCCTTTACATACGCATCTAGAATATCTTTAAACTATACGTCAATGCAAACCAAAACTGTTCATTAAACACGAAATATATTTCATGACCCCCATTTATTTACGTATGAGAACAAATGGAAGTCAAACAGTACTTATCTGGTTCTTATTGTAAATGATCCAACAATAAATACCTTAGTATTCTCCACTACGCGAAAACCTTTGCGGAGAGGTGAAATGAAAGACAATATTCTTCTTAGGTGATTAAGGTCTCTTCTCTCGTATTCCTTCATCAATTTCATTCAAAAGGCGTGATTAATACTGGTCCGATATCTTTTTATTCCAGAATATGAAACTAATTTTCACATTTTTCTTACAGAATCACTTCCATTCACCAATTTTCTGATTCATTTCTGATGTGAGTTGCTTGCCATAACATCATCTTCACTTGCCGACCATAGTGAGATAATTAATTATAGTCTTCTTTCAACCAATACAATACAACACTGTTACCCAAGCTTGCACCATTGACTGCAATTTTGGGACGTATTTCGCTTGAACTATCTAAAACAGAAGTAGAGTCACTTACTTAGCTTTGGCAGAAGAACGGCGAAAAAAGTGAAATTAGAACTTTACAAAATTATAAACGGCTTTTAAACTGGTTTTGTGTCCCAGAGGACGTTACAAGAAGTAGCTTAATACTCATTCGTAAAAAAATGAATACAACGGAACAAACAAAATGTAAAACACAACTTGATCTTTAGGAGCAGCATTCAGAAAACAGGGCTCAGAGAACTGGTTCTACTACTCAGGAACGTGCTAGAGAGAAAGATTAAACGGGAAAATTTGGACTGCTTTCATTGCCTTAGGGGAGCGACTGAGCACTATTAGAGGGAAGAAAGCTGTCGTAATATGCGATCTTACCCTGTAAGTTTAGAATAATAATATTAAAGACATCGAAAACGAAAGTGGAGCACTGAGATTAACGGGGAACAATATAAAGCCAAGATCTGATAAGTTGTGAGATAAGGTTGTTCACTAGCGCCTTATTTACTTAACCTTCTTATCGAAAATGATAGGCTCTATAGGACCAGAATCCTTGTCCTACAAGAGGTCAGCCGATGATATTACCTCAATGGCTGGTAGGGAAAAATATTTGAAAAATATACTTTATAAAGTGTCATTCATAAGACGTTTATCTTAAAATTCATTGTCAATAAAGTGAATTTATCATAGTAAGCAAGCAAAAAGTGAAGATACCCTAACATTCTTATTGAAAGCAATGACACGGAATTCGTTATTTAGTCAACCAGAACAATATCTGGAAGAAGTACAGATGGTATCAATAAACGAAGATAACTACTAATGCAGAAGTCGAAAAAATGTATCAAGATATTCATCTGTGAAAGTGGGACACAGTGGACGACACACGTAAAGCGCTTGGAAACTGCTGAAAACTGGATATCAAGGAGACTAACAAAGAGCACATGGACTCATAGCTAAACAAATAAATTAAAATAAAATGAAGAATTTCTGAAGGATATCAGTGAACAGAGTAACCTCATAGCAGCAAACTGCAAAAGAACACAATGGTCTTTAGACATTTATTTAGACTCAATAAGTTCTAACGGCTACTGGAACCAAAAATTAGCGAAAGAAAATCAAGGGGAGGCAAGGAAATGAAATTGTCGGGATTTATTGGCAGGAACAGGGTGCCAAAATTGTCCAGAAATAAAAAAGACAGCACAAAATAGACGATAATATTTACAGTGACAATTCATAACATTGAGGTGATGGTGAGTCATATTTGACATACATCACTCCCTTCTCAACTCTTGAAAACAACAAAACCGTCGTAAACAAGTAGTGTTTAATGTATAATACTTTGAACAAACAAACTAAGACTATTTTAAAAATCAGTATAAATAAGGTTTTTCCATGGGTGAAGACAGCCCTTGATGCTGTTGTGAAGCAAAATGATGTTTAGTTTATGTCACTAACATCTTTACGCCAGGTGCACGGCCTTCACCTTCCCAACGAAT
Source organism: Schistocerca americana (assembly GCF_021461395.2). Classification (NCBI taxonomy): domain Eukaryota; kingdom Metazoa; phylum Arthropoda; class Insecta; order Orthoptera; family Acrididae; genus Schistocerca; species Schistocerca americana. The sequence continues at coordinate 673,611,947 of NC_060121.1, read as the reverse complement.
AAATTACTATAGTCGACATATTAACAAATAGTTTCAATCGCGCGCATAGCTGGAAGAGGACTAGACGTGTGCCGGCATCATCGATGTTGCACCCTACGAGTACACGGTTAGCGGGAAAACCGTCCTGGGTCGGGCACCGGCGGGGGTCGCAGGATTAATTACGCCGCGACGCCTTTGACGCCGTCCGGCGGCCGCTCGATAACCGGAGACCCCTCCCCCCCGCCCCCTGGTGAGGGGGCGGGGCGGCTCTGTCGCGCAACTTGCCCGTAACTACTGTCATTAGAGCCAAAGGGTGTGTTGCAGGAAATGAGGGGCGTCGTGTTCGCCTCTTCAGTGGCGACCGAGAACTCCGCGATCGCGTTGCATAGACACATTTAATGAGACACGGTGGTGATCCGGTATTCGTTATCTCCATCTTCTGTGGAACAAAGAAACGCAGCTTCGGGAGAGCTGTGCGGATTTCTCTTTCACTTGGGCCGCAGCCACTACCTCTTAGACTGAGGCGGCTCACATCAAACTCTTACACAGGTTATTCGGTAAGAGATCTTCTGTCTTTACAAAAGAAGCCATTACGTACACACAGACGCGCGCGTCCGAACACACACAAACACACACACACACACACACACACACACGCACACACACACACACACAATGACTTAAACACGCATTTTATAACTACGTATAAGCACGGTTTCGAACTGAACTAATTTGGAAATCAGTTACGATATGGACAACTGCGTTCCTGTGAAGTAATAACCGCTGCACTGTTAGGTGGAGAAGTTTACGTTTAATGTTTCTTACAAAAATACGCTTTTCTGGCGTTGGCAAAAAATACAATTCCTTTTAGTTATCATATTCTTTATCTACTATTACTTCCTCCATCGATACAACCATTCAAACAAGTATAATTTTTTAACACTATTAAACTTTTTCCTTTTCTTTCTTGACGCCGAGACACTAGTCGGTATCATTTACGATTTTATTTATGTAATTTACCTTACACAAATAATGATTCGCATGTCAGGTATATTTTGCACCACATTCTGTTTTGTGAAAGTGATGTTTGATGTCATTCTCCGGAGAAATTTTTCGACCAAGTAAATATCAGGTGATGCTTCGGGAGTGCTGGAAATCATTGTTTACTACCTCATTCGACATGAGATCAGGACCTCTATTCCCTTTTTCTTTTTCTCGGTCGCGAAATGGTAATCATAGACACTACCAAACGATGTAGTTCCAACATTTAGCTACAACTTCTGATACTCTGCATAGTTGTTGCTCCGTCTTAGATATTTGTCGTAGCGGTGTACCAAATTTCCAACATTTGGGTAAAAATATGAAAATCAGAGGGAGCCGAGTCCGCACTGTATGGTGAGTGATCAACACCTCCCATCGGAAACGCTGCAGGAGCGTCGTTGTTGCAGCTTCTAGGATATTACCGAGATTCGTCACGAAAAACGACAATGTCTGATGACAACACTCCTTCTCGCTTTAAGAAGACTAAATTCTCTAATGGCCTGATCTACCATCTGAAAAAGATCATCGGTTGACAGTGGCTCCTTCCCCTGACTGCCAGTGTCATGAACATCTGTACGTGATGAACATTCTAATGCCTCTCATTATTCATGAAATCTGGTGGAGCACCACAGCATGAAGAAATCGAATGATAGCTCAAACTTCTCGTTTGGCTAGGGACAGTATTGTTCCAGACATCTTTACGTGCACACTGGGCACACAGATCTGAAAAGCGGGTTCTGACGTTTTCGATAGGCATAATAGAGACAGTGCGCAATGCATCATCTGATTTTTACTGTGGACTAATTTTTCCGTCGATTACACCTTGAAGAAAAGTATTCCCCTTATTTGTGTGCTGTAATCAATTTTATGCTTGCATTATGATAGTAAGACCGGTTACACAGTGTGAAATTCCTGGCTGTAGCCGCCAGTATTTTGTTTTGCTAGAAGCTCGTCTCGATGTAGCTTGACACACACGAAGTAGCATATGATACAAAAGTGGATTGAGGTACAAACGACAGATGGTACAGTATGTACCAGTCCCATGGGAGAGTCCACCAATTGTACTGAAATTGCTTCTGATTGGTCGGCACACTCGGGTGTATTTAACCCAGTTTTCTGTATGAGAGTCTCTCATGATTATCCTATTAGTTTATCGTTTTTGTTTATTAAATTTCACTACTTATGAGAAATATGAGGTAACGATATTGCAACCGAAGTGCTTCGGACACCTTCGGGTCGCTTTGGCGCGCCTGTCACTCTGTTTCGGGCATGCTTCAGAGGCGGACATGCTTCGGGCGTTCCAGAGGGCCGGACGCTTATCACTGTTTCGGTCGTTCTGGGGGAACGGACATGAACTCTATATCGAAAGTTGTTAGAAACGTTACCATACAATTAAAGCAGCCTTGTCGAGTGTCGTAAAAGACAGTATAAAATGCGTGATTATTTAAAATATGACAAAACAGGATACAGTAATGGGAATTGTCGCCTACCATCATTGTCAGTACTACAGATCTTGCCCTCTATAGAACGCGGACTAACCTGGGCAAGTGGCATTCCATAAAAAGCACAATCACAGGTTCAAGTTAACAGCATAGCAGACCCCTCCGAAGAAGATCCCACGACCGGCGAGTTGTCATCTGCGCTGGAGACACAACTTTAGAAGACGACAGGTTGGTGGAAAGAACTGTTAGAGACTGTTATTCAATCTCTCCAGATCTCTCCAGCCTCCAGATCTGACTTCCCAAGCACACGCGTAATTTATAACAGCACCAAGTACCCTCGTTGATGGAAATGCCAAGTTCAGATGTCTGTTGGGTCGCCTGTGCCTTGGTCGACAGCATACACTGTTGCCTTTCCTGAGAGAAAACTGTGCAAATAATGGAGTGCTATGCGGCACCAAGCTGATAACCATGTGCATTCCGCGTATATTTAATAGCAGGAAACGACAAATCTTTACAAAAGTACGTCTTTACTTTGTATTAATTTACAGTTAGAGAACAGTCTAGGTTGCAAAAGACAGCAGAAGCTTTACGAGTATTTACACGTTTCACCTTTTTGAGGCTTCAGAATTTGTTTGGGAACTGAAGGTAGCACATTAGTCACAAAGTGTCAAGCTTTCGTCTATTTATAACTAAGGTTGTATTTAAGTGGGTTTTATGTTGACGAGTTGCGCAACAGATTGATCTGACAAGTACCCTTTGCCTCCTGCAAGAATCAGTTTCCATCCCACACTGTTACAGAAGTCGAACAGACTCTCCTAACATAGCAAAAAGAAATGCCTGAAAAACTTTCAGCAATAAATATCTTCTGGAGTCGTCCGCTGTAAGGAAAAGACAAAAAATATTCTATTTCCTTACATAACTAGTGGGATACTTGGGTACTTGAGTATTGCTTGTTAGTGTAAGAAAATATTAAACGAACGGAAAATATTATTTACTGCAAAATCTGAGAAAATCAAGTGAAACTTTTATTTATAAACTGATATACAAATTTCCGGTTTCTTTTCGGAATAGGAGGTTACCTCTTATGGATAGCAATGCTGTTAATGTAATTTATATACAAAGTGTGGAAAACTGTTTTATCTCTTTTCTTTAAGAATATTATTTACTCAGCAGAATGGCTGAGAGCTGCACCTACTCAACATGAATAATTATCTGACTGAATTTTTCTAAGTACGGTCGAGGCTTTTGCGTGAAATGTAATGGAATGACGTGAATGAAGTATGTTATTTCTAATGGACGAAAGATGGGGCTCTCCTACGCTGCACCACACAGTACCATGAGATGCGACGACTGCTGCTTGCATCGTTCGCCGCTGAAATATAACAAAACTATCTCTTTCTATCTGGACTGACTTTCGCCAATTAAACTATCACTACCCCTTGATGAAGTCAAAGACTCCTATCTGCCCCTAGTCTATTGGCGTGGTACCCTGGTCAGACAACCAGTCCACTGCGATTCCACTCAACGTTCGCTCGCAGGCGCTGACTAATACACTGTCTGTGTTCAGATCGCTCATTAAGTGTCGCGGCCAACACAGTGAACAAATGCTTAATCGCGAGGCACTCAATATAGAGTATCACTCCAATTCGCTAGCGACAGAGGTGCTTTCTCAGTGCAGTACTGAGTAGAGACTATGTTCCTCTCTCTCTCTCTGTACTCTCACGAACGCACTCACTCCCCCTGTGTGTTCCTGCTACAAGAGCGTCACCGGAACGACGCCTCTCCATGCAAAAAGCAAAAGGGTATATCATCTGCTGTCTTTCCCTCACTCCTCCAGCTCGTTGCGTCAGAAATAGTCCGCCAATCAGCGTTACTCTTACAAATGGGAGAATGGCGCTTCGTTTAAGCCGACAAATATGGAAATATATAGCATCTGCATTAAGGTGTCTCAAAAGGGCGAAATTAGTAAATAATACCACAAATCTCATTTGAAACCGAGACTATATGTCTTACCGCATATATATAACTAAGGTTGCTGCACCATAGCTGTAGAATGGGAGAATCTATATACTGATTTAATTAGTTTTCTGGTAAAGACTTTGCACGGTTTACTAACAAATTTTGAATGACTGGCTTCTGTGTGACGTTCAAACCTACTGGCAAGCATTCACACCGTAGCCTAAACTTTCCAACATCACAGGCACTGTGTTTTCTCTTCACCATGGTTATTTGTTGATGCAACCCCAAACCCAAAATCACTTTCAACTAAATTGCAGTATTCTCACTTAATATCAACCCCTGCCAATGGATTGTGGCACACCTTCTTCAACTTCAGTAAAAACTTTTTGAATTGACTTAATCACCACACTATTGAACTATGTAGCAATAAAAGAGTAAAGAAGGGAAAGCCATCTCTACCACAACAGCTTTTCCTCCTTAAGTAATTGGTTGCAAACAGAGGTATTAATTTTTGTTTCACAACGCTTACTTCCTGCAATTTGCCTTGCAACTTACAGGGTGTGCAGTTGTCGAGAAATCAGCAGTTGTCAGCGACATCATCTGACCGCATTCCCATAAGTTGTTCGAACAAACTTATGGTTATTTAACAGGCTTTGCTCAGCCAGCGTTGATTTTTCTAAATTCCAGCAGATAAGGCAAAGCATGCTACTGGCCAGCTATTAATGATAGCCAAACCCTTCCCAATTCCAATATTAGCAGGATGTACTAACAAGGATTGAAGCTGTTGGTCAAAGGCAAAAAATTATTTGTTTCACCTGCTCAGAAGTTATCCTCAACACAACCGATTATCGTAATAAATTACATCTATTATCGGAGAGCTCCACTTACCGGATTCTGAAACAGGATCTCATGTCACCATGGAGCATGATGACGAAGAAGGTATTAAAGAACTCAAGTCTCCTTGACGAACTTGTGAAAAATTGGAGGCCGAGAGAATCTCGACCCAGGTTGTAGGTTCTACTTAAGGTCCAAAGGGATAGCTTTCCACTCAGACCAATCATGAGTACAATCGGCTCTCAAAAATACAGGCTGCCAAAGTATCTATCAAAATAACTGCACCAGTGGTCAGCAACTGCAGAAAACATTTTAACGGTTCTCAGATTGATACACCCGCTAAACCCACTGGGCAGAACAGGTAATAGGATTGTGAAAAGGGCCAAGGGTTGAGGTCAGTTTCTGCTTCTAATTGACATTTATTGTAATTTAATAACCTTTACAACCAAAGCGGCACATAGCCGAATCTTTACCGAATGCAACTCTTTCATGGCTGAAGCCTCCAACAAGAAACCTTAACAAGATAAAAGTCCAATTAAGATAGCAATAAAATAATTTAAAAAAAAACCATATGCAACGTGCAATACATATGGCTGAGGGCCACAATGAAATTCCAAAATTTTAGATTATATTACCATAGACCTTTAAAGGCAGAAGGCTAACAAGAAATCTTAAAAATAAAAAATTGAATTAATATAGCAATAAAATAATTTAAAACACAAAAAAGCAACATATGCAAGGCGCAACATAAATGGTTGAGGGCCACAATTAAATTTCAAGACTTCAGAATATATTACCATAGACCCTTAAAGGCAGAAGTGTAGCATGTTTAACAACAAGAAAGCCCGCATCTCGTGGTCGTGCGGTAGCGTTCTCGCTTCCCACGCTCGGGTTCCCGGGTTCGATTCCCGGCGGGGTCAGGGATTTTCTCTGCCTCGTGATGGCTGGGTGTTGTGTGCTGTCCTTAGGTTAGTTAGGTTTAAGTAGTTCTAAGTTCTCGGGGACTGATGACCTAAGATGTTAAGTCCCATAGTGCTCAGAGCCATTTGAACCATTTTGAACAACAAGAAATCTTAAAAATCAACAAAGTAAAAATCTAATTAAGATAGCAATAAAATAATTTAAAGAAGCAACATATGCAAGATGCGATATCAATGGCTGAGGGCCACAATTAAACTTCAAAATTTTATAATATATTACAATAATCTCTAAATGCAGAAAGCCGCAGTGTTTAAGCTTGAAAGATAAATTTAGAAAAATTGATTTTGCAAGATTTTAAGAAAACAAAACATATAACCATAAGCCTAAAATTTAAAATAGCTGACATGAGATAATTAAACACCGGTAGCACTCAGAAAGCTTCCAGGGAGGTCGGTCTTCTCCCTGTTCACTTAGGTGAGGCAAGTGGTGAGCCCAACTATACTTGATCTATCGGAACCCAGCCAGGGGACATCCATGGACCGACCGACACGACGACTTGCTTCCTGTCACTCAGTGCATGAGAACTCAAACCGGCAATGTTACAACGTGGTAATCCCCAATGGAGCATGCATTATCTGTCAAAGTTACACACCATGTTGGACAGAGACAACAGGTGAGGAAAGGACGCTGCCTGAGATTAAATTAGTGGCCAGGGCAGGTAACCGGAACACTAACGGCCACTAGGCAGAGAATTCCGCTAGTTCACTTGAATTTGAAACTCGGTAGTAGTTAACTTCACTCAAAAGAACACTGCCTGAATTTACGTCAGTGCTCAGGGCAGGTAACCAAAACACTAACGGCTAGAAGACAGGAAATTCCACTGGTACACTCAAATCATAGTCGACCAAAATACACTCCTGGAAATTGAAATAAGAACACCGTGAATTCATTGTCCCAGGAAGGGGAAACTTTATTGACACATTCCTGGGGTCAGATACATCACAAGATCACACTGACAGAACCACAGGCACATAGACACAGGCAACAGAGCATGCACAATGTCGGCAATAGTACAGTGTATATCCACCTTTCGCAGCAATGCAGGCTGCTATTCTCCAATGGAGACGATCGTAGAGATGCTGGATGTAGTCCTGTGGAATGGCTTGCCATGCCATTTCCACCTGGCGCCTCAGTTGGACCAGCGTTCGTGCTGGACGTGCAGACCGCGTGCGACGACGCTTCATCCAGTCCCAAACATGCTCAATGGGGGACAGATCCGGAGATCTTGCTGGCAAGGGTAGTTGACTTACACCTTCTAGAGCACGTTGGGTGGCACGGGATACATGCGGACGTGCATTGTCCTGTTGGAACAGCAAGTTCCCTTGCCGGTCTAGGAATGGTAGAACGATGGGTTCGATGACGGTTTGGATGTACCGTGCACTATTCAGTGTCCCCTCGACGATCACCAGTGGTGTACGGCCAGTGTAGGAGATCGCTCCCCACACCATGATGCCGGGTGTTGGCCCTGTGTGCCTCGGTCGTATGCAGTCCTGATTGTGGCGCTCACCTGCACGGCGCCAAACACGCATACGACCATCATTGGCACCAAGGCAGAAGCGACTCTCATCACTGAAGACGACACGTCTCCATTCGTCCCTCCATTCACGCCTGTCGCGACACCACTGGAGGCGGGCTGCACGATGTTGGGGCGTGAGCGGAAGACGGCCTAACGGTGTGCGGGACCGTAGCCCAGCTTCATGGAGACGGTTGCGAATGGTCCTCGCCGATACCCCAGGAGCAACAGTGTCCCTAATTTGCTGGGAAGTGGCGGTGCGGTCCCCTACGGCACTGCGTATGATCCTACGGTCTTGGCGTGCATCCGTGCGTCGCTGCGGTCCGGTCCCAGGTCGACGGGCACGTGCACCTTCCGCCGACCACTGGCGACAACATCGATGTACTGTGGAGACGTCACGCCCCACGTGTTGAGCAATTCGGCGGTACGTCCACCCGGCCTCCCGCATGCCCACTATACGCCCTCGCTCAAAGTCCGTCAGCTGCACATACGGTTCACGTCCACGCTGTCGCGGCATGCTACCAGTGTTAAAGACTGCGATGGAGCTCCGTATGCCACGGCAAACTGGCTGACACTGACGGCGGCGGTGGACAAATGCTGCGCAGCTAGCGCCATTCGACGGCCAACACCGCGGTTCCTGGTGTGTCCGCTGTGCCGTGCGGGTGATCATTGCTTGTACAGCCCTCTCGCAGTGTCCGGAGCAAGTATGGTGGGTCTGACTCACCGGTGTCAATGTGTTCTTTTTTCCATTTCCAGGAGTGTAGTTAATTGCACTGCATGTCAGCTAAATCTCAGTTGTAGAACCACTCGGTGTTGCTCACCGGAAAACCTCCCCAACAGCAAACCACTGAAGCGAACTACCACAACAGGAATAGATGTGGCTTGGTTAGTTGAAACCACTACTCAGCTTTGACGTCCTGGATCGGTGAACCACGAAGCTCGTAGCGGTCGGACAGCTCCACACACGCTCCGACACTGCCCAGGGGCTGCGAGCGGCCCCAGCCGACTGCACCGCGCGGAGATAACTTCCCTCGTCCGCAACAACAAACCGACGGACTCCAGACCTCCTTCCCGGAAACTATATGCGCCAAATCAAAGATGGTACACGGCGCAAATATCGATACACAACACTGCCGCCACACGTAGAAGGAAGAAGAATCACGACGTAACCGCGACAAGGGCGTAAAACCAAACACAGATAGACAGCGAATTTCACGAAAACGCATAGTTGGGAGAGAGCACAGCTCATAGATGTCTACGAATGCCATCAAGCACATGAGCATAGGCCTAGCCGAAATGATGACTTGACTTGGCTTAATTTCCTTGTTTATATAAGTACCAATAGAAGAAACGTTAAGACTATCAGTCGCTCATTTCTTTCCTCAAATCTTAAAATTATTTCAACACACAATAGCGACTATGTATTTTTTTATATTGAAATTATTATGAACTGACTGATGGAACAGCTAAGGGTTCACCACCGTCATCAGCCTTAGCCAATTTTTTCACGGAAGATTTTTAAGAATGAGAGTTGAATAGTGGCCCTGTCTGTCCATCCCGCTTCTTCAGGTATGTTGACGATACGTTTCTAATTTGGCCACATGGCACGGTGGTGCTGTAGCAGGTTATCAACAACATAACAGCATGCATCCTAACGTAAGATTTAGAATGGAGATGAAGAAGAACGTAACGTTGCCTTTTTTAGATTTGTGGTCGAATGAAATACTGACGGACAACTTCGACGTTCTGTGCATGAGAGACAAAGCATACAGACTTGTACATTAACAGGCGTAGCTTTCACCATCCAACTCAGCCGAGAGCTATGTTGTACATCCTGATACACAGAATCAGGATCATTTTGGACACCGCGCACCTCGGCTCCGAGATGAATCAGCGACCACTGTGTTCAGAATGAATGAATATTCCGTACTTGATATTAGGTCAATGTTGTTGAGAAAACCTAGACGCGATGCCGTTCAATAAAGCCACTACGACCTGCACATAATACTGTTACCTTTCTGCTGTACGACAGCCAATAAGATACGTAGTCGTAAGCAGGCAAGGAATCAGATCTGTATAATACCTGCCCTGGAAAATTAAGGATGTGTTGCAACCTGTTAAAAATAATCTCAGCCCCAGACATCGAGGGATTTAAAATATTCCTTGCGAGCCTGGCAGCAATTACGTGGAGCAATCGATATGGACAACTGTCGACTGCTGTATGGACTATCAGCGTCCCATGAAGCAGAGGAGTTTTGAAAAATTAGCGGTGGCAAAACACAGCCTGTTAAATAAGCTCAACATAATATTTGAACGTTCGAGAATTCTGAACTACGCTGCGAAAGATTGGGTTCGGTCATTAGAGATGCAGGCCATGTGACAAAAAAATCAAAGGGGACACCGGATATGGGCTTAGCAATGTGCGCTTGATAAAGATACAGCACAGAAGGACCCCTCCTGCACTTTGCATTCTGATACGAGGACACGTGTTCTAGAGGTGGTGTCGTTGGTTAGTAACCAAAACGTCCTCGGTTCCGGATTCGAAACCCACCACAGTTAAAAATTTGATTAATAATCAACATTGGCGGCTCATACTTCTTGCATAGGAAGTCATCATCATTCTGCCAACGGGCTTGTCAAAGGTGGAGGAGGAGAGGACTGACGTCCAGGGCACTCACTTGTCCTTGGAGTAGAAAACTGTAAAGACAGGAGAATCAACTTTTTTTCTTATTTGAAATTTGTGGTAAGGTCTTATAGGACCAAACTGTTGAGGCCATCGGTCCCTACGCTTACACACTACTTTTCTTTTTAAAAAAATACTTTAGTCAACAAATATATTCATACGTGATAGCCCACCACTTTACACATTAGTGGGTCTTAATTATCTACAATACAATTGTTTTCTTAGCAGCATTTATTACTATTCCAAATTTCCTACTTTAGTACTAACTACACGATATGAGGATTTAAGTTACGTTATGGGCAAGTGTTAGCGCCTACTGAAATATTATTCTTACTATTCTAGCAAGCTAAATCCTGTAGCGTTACAAGCGTGCCAGTATATCTATAAACCTACTATTTTTGGCCGTGCTCACCGTGGTAACCCGAGTGGGCGTGCCCCTGGCACTGGGCTTAACTTAATTGGAAGTAGCTGCAGGTACTATTAGTGTTGTTCAAAATACTACATTCTACTTTATCTAACTACTGTTAGTTGTCTTTAGTGTGCTATGAGTCAAGTTCTGGATTATTTCACCCCTTCCTCCTGTTCCAGAACGTGGCGGATACCGACCGTCACGGCGATCGGCCAGTCCATGCTCTGGCGGAATTGGACAGGTGCGGGGAATGTCATTTATGTACTACGAATCATTGATTCTCCCTACAGTATTCTTGGAGGACCTTTGCTGATACCCCGGTGGCAAGACTGTCAATGACTCTGAATTTAGAGAGGTTCCTGATTAGGTGATAAGTGTCTCTGCTCGGTAATTGACGATTTAATTAGGTGGCAATGTCAGCGAAAAGGGGACGCTCATAGATTACATGGTCTGGACTACCTGTTTCAGCATCACAGACACACGAGGGGGTAGCCCTCTTCCCGAAATAGTAATGATATGCCGGGAACGGTCCATGCCCTATAAGGATGTGCAGCAATCATTTACTTGGTTTAAAGTGTGTGAGCTGGAGCCGTTTCTTGATGTTACGCAGGTAAGTCCTTCTTCCCGTCTCATCTTTGTCCCAAAGTTCTTGCCACGATTCATGCCCCCTTCTTCTGATTGCAAATCTACCCCTTACCTGCACCCCCAGAATATGTTCATTTTCTTCAATTTCCCCTCTTTTGACCCAAGAGCAGGCTGCCTGTGCTGCCTGTTCCCTGATGTTTTCTCAAGGGGACACAGCCCCGTGAGAATCAGTAGTGACCCCCCCCCCCCCCCCCCAGGAGATGTACGGTAAGCTGGTAAGCTCCAATCCAATGTAGAAACATGTTGCGCTGCACCCTCCTCACGGCCATTGCAGGCACGACCCTTGTGTGAGCTTGTGCTCCCAGACTCTGGATCAGTAGCCTACGATGGAGGTGAGAATGGTGTTATGATATAATTTGATAAGGTCTGGGGGTAGATGAAATCCCTTGTGCCCAAGCACAATAAGGTTATTGAGTGCTTCTAGGTCACCACATCTATGTGTTGAGCGAAGTTCCATCCTTCATCTGTAATGATGCCAAAGTATCATGCCTCATGACGCCGAATAATTGGTGAGCCCTCGATCCGCACTGTTGGGTTTCTGGCAAAGTGACCCTTTAATAACAAGTATGTTGATTTATTGGGCGCGTTTTCATTTTTGTATTTTGGCACCATTGTGTCATTATATTCATTGCCCTTTCAATCAAAGGTTCCAGATATTCACGGCTAGGTCTGTCCACCAGCAGGAGGAGGTCGTCCACGTAGGCTAACGCCTCTACCATATCTGCACTGTTCTCCAGGCTGTTCAGGAGGGGCTCCATATTTACGTCCCAAAAGAGCGCCCCCAGCACAGAGCCCTGTGGACACCTCTTCGTAATTTTTATGCCAACTCTCCCGCTAGGGAATGATAGCCAGACCTCCCTTGCCATACAACAGCTCCTGAGACAGCCATATAGCGGCCTGGGACACTCTTTCTCCCACAAGCAGGAGAAGAGCGAAGGCTACCAGAGGTTGTCAAAGGCGCCACTGATTCCAACCATAATGCCAACTATGTACTTGAGTGGGGACGACCCACAGACCTTGGTCAACAGGGCAGTTGCGTCAGACGCAGAGCACCCTGGCCGGAAGTCGAACTGCCTGCCGCTCACCCCACACAGCACTCCGTGTGGCGTCAGTCTGTCAGCTAGCAACCACTCTAGCAATTTGCCCAGCAGGTCCAACAGACAGATTGGCCTGTAGGGCTTAACTTCATTTGTGTCTTTGTCCTGGCCATTCTTGATGATCACTACATTGGCCTGTTTCCAGATAGAGGGAAACAGCCTGAGACGCAATGCCTAATTGTATATTCTAGTCAGAGGTGTTACCAGTTGCCGTCTGGTCCTGGGCCTTACCTCTGTTTAATGGTTTTATATGTGCCGCCTCACTTCGTCCTCGGAGAATGCATACACCATAGTGCTACTCACATATTCTCACTCAACTGCTTGCCTAATTAGACGATGCTCTTCTGTATCTTCTTGTTCTTTATCGACAGGGAGCAGGCATCGGAGGAGGAACTCAGCAGTTTCCTGCCAGGATCCTGTCATCCGGTTCCCTGACAGTTGAGAGAACCACTGGCGACCGAATGTTCTCTTTTACTGTCTTGTAGGGATGCCCCAGGGATCAATAGCCATTTGGCTCTGTGCATATTTTTCCCAACTCTGGAACTTAACTGTTCTCAGCTCCTTCTGAAACTGCTCTTTGGAGTCTCTATAGATTCGCAACCAACGTTGGTTTTCTTCACAGACGACACTTCGCTGATAGTACCTCCTCGCCCTCCTGACAGACTGACGCATCTGCCCTAGTTCCGCAGACCATGGCGACGGAGAGGCCGCTATGGCTCTCCTCCTGTAGAGCTGCTTTCACCGCTCTGGTGAGTGCACTCACCAGTTCCTCTGCGTATCTGTTGACGTCTTCGTCACCTTCCGGTCATATCAGGGTGTCATACTCTCTTGCAAGGCGGTCCCAGTCAGTTCTATTGTAGTTGAGCTGCAATTCCCAATCTACGGCCCAGCGGCACTCCCTGTCCGAGAGCGTGAAAGTAATTAGGTTATAGTCACTTGTGCTGACCCTGTCTCCGAGCATCCAATTTTGAATATTGGCAGCCATATTTGCCGACATTAACGTAATATCGATGTTCGTGCCCCCACCCCCTCCGGCAGTATAGGCGTCTCCTTGTCTATTAGCGATAAGTAACTGTAAGGACATGATGGTCTCCTTCATGTTTCCACCTCTTTCATCCCGAGTGCCACTGTGTCATAGGGGGCCTTCAGCATTCATGTCTGCCACCACTACTACCTTGTGCCCTCTCAGCACCGTAGATACCTGCACGAGTTGGTCAAGGTATACTTCCACAGGGTGAGTCAAAGATGAGGAAAAATATGTCGAGGACCGCATGCTGCTATGCGTAACACGTGACGCACCGTTGTTAATTTCGTTCTCCTCGGTGTACTGTGTACGTAAAACAAAGAAACCTTTTAACCATTGAACGAGATACCGACGAGCCTCACAATCACGACATGTCATTCACCCATAGATACAACACATGACACACCTATGAGCTGCTGTGTATCTGCCAGAGTTTGAAAGATACGAGAAAGAAGAAACCGCATCGTAATGTATGTGAAATTGTATCAGAACTTGTGAATCACACGTTTATGGCGGTAACGTAGTGTACAGTCCCATGTTAGGGAATGTGTATCCTGTAAGCGGAAAGAGTGATCAACAGTGGAAGTGAAACCGCGTTGTGCATGACTTGTTTACAACACCTCTGCGCTGCTCACTCTGCCGGATACTCGCCGTGTCGACAGCTTCTAACGGCCGCGTCGCAGTGTTACTACAGTACCGTGGCAAGTTTCACAAACGAGAAATACGCCGACATCCACGTCACCTACGGGCTTGCAGATGGAAGAGCTGACGTTGTAAGGCAACTGCATCCTTGCCGGCGCCTTCCATCCGCAAAAACGTTTTACTCTGTGGGCAGGCGCTTGAGGGAGTATGGTGCATGTGTAGCACGTCCAGGATTTAGTTGTCGTGGCCGACCATCGACGTACAGTGCGGATGACGAAGAAATAGTGTTACTAACTGTTGCGGAGGACCGAACAATAAGCACCAGGTCTCTCGCCACTGCGGTCGGAATGTCACAATCTTCTGTTATGCGAGTACTCCATAGAAACCATTACCATCCCTTTCGTATGCAGAAGGTACAGGCATTACTGGCGGAAGATTACCAGGGTGGGCTGGACTCCTGCAACTTCATCCTACGGCGTCAGACCCACGACCAGCATTGTTTCCAATCAATACTATTCACCGAAGAAGCCTATTTCAAGAAGGACCGTATTGTGAATTCGCATAATTGCCACGAGTGGGCGGAAGAAAACCCGCACAGCAGAGTGATACGAAGGTACCAACAACGATGCGGTGTCAATATCTGGTGTGGTATTATTGATCACCATCTCATAGGGCCACAAGTGCTACCACAAAGGTTTACAGGAGAGCGGTATCTGCGTTTCCTGGATGCTACACTACCGGAATTGTTTGAACCTGTGGTACATGCATGATGGTGCCCCGCTCACTTCAGCGGCACAGTGTGACGCTACCTGGACAATGCCTTCCCTTCGAAATGGCACGGCCGTTGAGGCCCTGTAGCATGGCCAGCAAGATCGGCAGACCTGAATACACTGGATTTCTTTTTTTGGGGCCATCTGAAATCTATGATTTATGAAGGAGAGGTTGTTGATGTCAACATCCTTCAACGCATAATACAACATGCCTGTGATATTACGCAAAGAGATACAGACATGTTGGATCGTGTTCAGCAATCCTTTCTGCGAAGATTTCAACTTTGCCACACACATCGTTGCCGTCATTTCGAACAGTACTTATAAACCGCCACTGCATATTCTGGTCATGTGTTTCTATGTTAGTTTCGATTTGTACAGCTGTATTGTATTTGTTTGTATTAACTGGCACATACCTGTGTAGTTGTATTTTGCATTCTGCATCTTTGTACTCGTTTCTTAAAACGAAGACTGGGACGCAAAAACCAAATCATAAAACATGCATGTACATTAGAGCAGCCCGTCCCCACGTTCCTTTCCCTATGCCAACCAGCCACGATACATAATACCGTCCAGCGTAAACGATATGAGATAGATGCGGACGCTGTCAATGCTTACAGTGTCACGCAGACAGTAGCTTGACGCCGCATGCCTCGCCTTGTTGTGAGCGGCTAGACTATCTACAACACTCGCATGTTGTGCCTAGTTGCCGATATGTCCCCTTGGCCAATGTCGGCGCACAGTAACACCCAAAAGTCCACTTCATCGCTTCATATTTCCCGATTTTTACCATTCAATTGCATTGTCGTTTATTGACTAGGAACATGCGAAAAACGAATTTATGTTTTTAGCTCAGTGTGTGACACTTTTCACAACATATTATTCCTCATTTATGGCTCACCCTGTATCTTGGGTCTGTATTGAAAATACATAGCCGCGCTGGATTAGCCGAGCGGTCTCAGGTGCTGCAATTATGGTCTGTGCGGCTGATCCCGGCGGAGGTTCGAGTCCTCCCTCAGGCATGGGTGTGTGTGTTTGTCCTTAGTAATAATTAAGGTTAAGTAGTGTGTAAGCTTAGGGACTGATGACCTTAGCAGTTAAGTCCCATAAGATTTCACACACATTTGAACATTTTTGAAAATACATATTCACCAGACAGGATACCTACTGGAGACTGGAGCTCTACGACATTACAGTGATCATTGGAAAGATGGGTAAGCACTGTGATTCGTAAAGCTTTGTTTACTACTATAATGGTTGCCTTCGGTCATTCCAAAAGCTTACTACTTGCCAATTTACAGTAGCAAATGCTATGTTCCCTGCAAGAGATGATTTCAGCCGTAAATAGAAATATTGAAAAAGGTAGGAAGACTTTTCTATTTAGCAAAAGTGATAAAAAGCAGCTTTCAGAGTACTTGTGGCTCAACACAAAAGTTTTATCTCAAGTCCAGGTAGTGTTGATGATAAGTGAACGAAGTTCAAAACCATCGTACAATATGCATTACATGAAAATGTGCCAAGCAAGATCATAAGAGATGGAAAAAATGTTCCCTGCAAGAGATGATTTCAGCTGTAAATAGAAATATTGAAAAAGATAGAAAGTTTTCTCTGTTTGGCAAAAGTGACAAAAAGTAGATTTCAGAGTACTTGACGGCTCAACACAAAAGTTTTATCTCAAGTACAGATAGAGTTCATGATCAGAGGACAAAGTTCAAAACCATCGTACAATATGCATTAGATGAGTAAGTGCCAAGCAAGGTCATAAGAGATGGAAAAGAACCACCGTGGTACAAAAACAGAGTTAGAAAACTGCTACGGAAGCAAAGGGAACTTCACAGCAGACATAAACATTGCCAAAGCCTTGCAGACAAATAAAAATTACACGAAGCGAAATGTAGTGTGAGGAGGGCTACGCGAGAGGCGTTCAGTGAATTCGAAAGTAAAGTTCTGTGTACTGACTTGGCAGAAAATCCTAAGAAATTTTGGTCTTGTGCCAAAGCGGTAGGTGGATCGAAACGAAATGTCCAGACACTCTGTGATCAAAATGGTACTGAAACAGATGATGACAGACTAAAGGCCGAAATACTAAATGTCTTTTTCCAAAGCTATTTCACAGAGAAAGACTGCACTGTAGTTCCTTTTCTAGATTGTCTCACAGATGTCAAAATGGTAGGTATCGAAATAGATGACAGCGGGATAGAAAAACAATTAAAGAGGAAAGGTCGCTGGACCTGATGGGATACCAGTTCGATTTTACCCAGAGTACCCGAAGGAACTTGCCACGCTTCTTGCAGCGGTGTACCGTAAGTCTCTAGAAGAGCGTAGCGTTCAAACGTTTCGAAAAGGGCACAGGTCATCCCCGTTTTCAAGAAGGGACGTCGAACAGATGTGCAGAGCTATAGACCTATATCTCTCACGTCGATCAGTTGTAGAATTTTGGAACACGTATTATGTTCGTGTATAATGACTTCTTTGGAGACTAGAAATCTACTCTGTAGGAATCAGTATGGGTTTCGAAAAAGACAATCGTGTGAAACCCAGCTCGCGCTATTCGTCCACGAGACTCAGAGGGCCATAGACACGAGTTCCCAGGTAGATGCCGTGTTTCTTGACTTCCGCAAGACTTTTGATACAGTTTCATTTAATGAACAAAGTAACAGCATATGGACTATCCGACCAATTGTGTGATTGGACTGAAGAGTTCCTATATAAAGGAACGCAGCATGTCATTCTCAATGTAGAGAAGTCTTCCGAAGTAAGAGTGATTTGAGGTGTGCCGCAGAGGAGCGTCGTAGGACCGTTGCTATTCACAATATATACAAATGACCTTGCGGATACCATCGGAAGTTCACTGAGGCTATTTACAGATGATGCTGTAGTGTATCGAGAGGTTGTAAAAATGCAAAATTGTACTGAAATGCAGGAGAATCTGCAACGAACCTGACGCATGGTGAAGGGAATGGCAATTGAATCTCAATGTAGACAAGTGTAATGTGGTGTGAATAAGTAGAAAGAAAGATCCTTTATCATTTAGCTACAATATAACAAGTCAGCAACTGGAAACAGTTAATTCCATAAATTATCTGGGAGTAGGCATTAGGAGTGATCTAAAATGGAATCACCATATAAAACTAATCGTCGGAAAAGCATATGCCAGACTGAGATTCGTTGGAAGAATGCTAAGGAAATGCAGTCCGAAAACAAAGGAAGTAAGTTACAGCAAACTTGTTCACCCACTGCTTGAATACTGCTCACCGGTGTGGGATCTGTACCAGAAAGGGTTGATAGAAGAGATAGAGAAGATCCAACGGAGAGCAGCGCGCTTCGTTACAGGATCATTTAGTGATCGCGAAAGCGTTACGGAGATGATAGGTAAACTCCAGTGGAAGACTCTCCAAAAGAGGCACTCAGTAGCTCGGTACGGGCTTTTGTTGAAGTTTCGAGAAAATACCTTCACTGAGAAGTCCAGCAGTATATTGCTCCCTCCTACGTATATCTCGCCAAGAGACCGTGAAGATAAAATCAGAGAGATTAGAGCCCACACAGAGTCATACCGACAATCTTCCTTTCCATGAACAGTACGAGACTTGAATAGAAGGGAGAACCGATAGAGGTACTCAAGGTACCCTCCGCCACACACCGTGAGGTGGCTTTCGGAGTATGGATGTAGATGTAGATGTAGAAGAGAGTATGGCTCCTGTAGACAGAGCACGTCTAGGCTCGTCTCCTTCGCCACCCTCCAAAACTCCTGCATGACCAGCCTCTTATTATTTGCATACTATCTGAATTGCTGCTGTCATGGGAACATACGATTCTGGAAAGCTCTTTCCCCAATCAAAATCTATTCATCTGTTACATAGGACAGATTATAAATTTCATCTAAGTCGAATATTTCGTTTAGTCTTTCAAAAACCTTCTTCACTAGGTCACGCAGGGTGCCGAAGTTGGTGGAGAGATTCATAGTCTTCAACTGTATTCTACAAACAGCCTCCATGCCTGAGAAGGTGACTTCACGCCCATACTTGTGCCCTACACGCATTACATGTTATGGTACTGTGGTCAGGACAGCTGGCTCCTCCAGACGTGACAACTGCATGGAGTGTTCAAGGTTTCTGTAAACTCTCACAGGATCAACCTCCAATCGTCTGACTTGGGGCTAACGTGGGATTGTGCTAGCATTTGTGCACTAATTTGTACTATTTGTTCTGCAGCAGAGTTTTCTTGGACAGATAACAGTCGGCCCACTACAACGGGAGGCCTGTCTTGTGTTGCCCAATTTCCTGGCAGTCTATGTCCCCGGCAGTAGGGAGAGGGAGCGGTCACTTTTTCCAAAAGGTCAGTCTGGATGCTAGCGTCAACCATTTCCAACCTTCGTGATTTGCCTTGTGGAATTAAGGTTAAAAATTGTTTGAATTCTGCAGCCCTTGCTACGTCGCTTCGCCTCTTGCACAGGATTTTCTTTTTGGCATCCTGTGTGCCGTTGTGGCCTCTACCATAATCATGCCTTGATATAAGTCTCTGCTCCTGTATCCTATATGTGTGTCAATTTCTTCCTGTGGCATTGCACGTCTTTGGTACAAGGAATACAAATTCCTTGTCTTGTGCAGTTTCTCTTTATACGATGTTTTGCCCCACACCGGGAGCAAGCTGGCTTCCGATCACAGTGCTTATGTATACTATCTAAATCTCCACAGTAATGACAGCGAGGACCACCAAGTAGTCCCGCACATTTACTGTGTGGAACCCAACGTAGATCTTGCCCTTAGTCGTGAGCTTTTTCCACACTCTGCCAGATACTTCGGCTACGTGGTGATCTACAGCTGTTTCCCTGGGTCCGGTTTTAAATCATAATTTGAATTTATTTTTGAACTCTTCAGTATTCATGATGTCAAAATTTTGGGTTCTTATGATTCCACATAACTCATTGTTGCCTATAGTAACTGGTATATAATACATGATTACAAGTGGGTTTTTATTTTTAGGAGGTTCACAATTTGTGATTAATATTTTATTTTTATCCTATTCTGTTGCTACATCTACAATCACTACGTTTTTGGTTGCTTTAACCCTGTCAACTTTTATTTTTTCTTTAATAGGATTGAACATTGTCGTAAATATTTCATGAACTTTCTTTGTGTCTTGACTGTGCAAGGGTCTTCGAATGACTGCTGTGTCTGGTCTTTGCGACACTTTAACAATTGTCTCTCTGGTAGTTTGGCTTTTTGGTGCAGCTTGAGCCAGCACAACAACCCATGATTTGGTGGTTTGCTTGCGCAACCTTTCATTTTCTTTTTCGAGTCCCTCGCGTGAGCGATAGCCCAGGAGGCGAGTTCATTTTTTAGTGTCAGGATCGCAGCCTGGCTTATTTTTCCAGGAACTGCATTATTCTGACATGCATTTCGCTAATACTTTCCTCGGTGTGCTTGAGTCCCCTTGTGGGGAGGGAACAGAAAGCATAGATAGCCTCACAGGGACACACGATTTGCTGATCTCTTCTTTGGCCATGATTGTTGACAAGCGAAAATGGATTGGGAGCACGCCTCTTGCCCCAGACTAGCTCCTCTGGCATGAGGGGGAGGTGGGAGGGGGAGGGGGCTGCAGCAGCTCGCCCACAGATCTCGCCCGTAGGCCAAGGGCACTCCTGAGCAGCCGGTTTCAGCACTAGGTTTCCAACGTACTGGTCCCCCTCAGTGGCCCCATCATTGAGGACTCCTAGGCAATTACACCCCACATTCCAGAGAGGCGGATGCACTCCTCACCGTTTGCCGTGTACCTTTCGGCCAAGGACCCACTCCTACTCAGGTGGTAGATCGGTCACCCAGTCGTTCAAAGATCTGGACCCCGCTAACCCGGCCCAGGCGATGTCACCATCCCCTGGGTTTGGCAGAACACGAACTGGTTACCCACGGGTGCAGTGAAGCGTCCTTGCCGACTGGTGCCGAGATCCCACGCCGACGAATAAGGTTGCCGGTATGCAGAGCACCTGGTGTTCTGTACAATGCGCAGAGAGGGAGGGGAGCAGCAGCCACCCAGTGCAGAGAGGTCGCACACAGAGTGAGCAATACTCTCAACAGTCTAGCAGTCCTGCTCAACCGTGATTTCCCTAAATCGCTCCAGGCAAATGCCGGGATGGTTCCTTTCAAAGGGCACGGCCGACTTCCTTGCCCGTCCTTCCCTAATCCGATGAGACCGATGACCTCGCTGTCTGGTCTCCTTCCCCGAAACAACCAACCAACCATCCTGCTCAACCCTCCGCCCAAAGGGGACAGATCTTCAGTCCCTGGACACAACTCACCCCTGTGTCACGCACTCTTCACTTTCGCATCGGGTTAATATAACTTAAACTAACTTCCAGTAAGGACAACACACACGCCCATGCCCGAGGGACGACTCGAACCTCTGACAGGGGGAAGCTGCGCGAACCCTGACAAGACGCCTCAGACTACGGGGCATAAAAGAATCAGCAGTGATCAGTGGCATGAGAATGCAGAAGGCAATGGAAAGCACTGCATTAAAGAAACATAACGTATAACCACAGGATATGTGGCCTATGACGGAAAACGTGTCATGACGGTCTCTCCATTGGCGAAAGGTTCCGTAATAGTCCCCCATTCGGGTCTCCTGGAGGGGACTCTAAAGGGGGAGTTTACTGTGAGAAATAGACTGAGTAACCAACGAAAGGATAAGGTTCTACGAACCAGGACGTGGAATATCACAAGCATGAAAGTGGTAGGGAACCTAGAAAATTGGAAAAGGGAAATGCAAAGGCACAACCTAGATACAGCATACCCGGCAAAGAAAAGTTACTAACGAGGAAACTGAAACTGGTACTCTTGCCACTGTGGTTCGAGATTCTCGTGCTAGTTCACGTCAAATTGCAAGGGAATCTGGCATGAGCCAGAGTAATGTTGTTCGTGTTCTGCACCGCCATACGTATCATCCTTACCATATCAGTCTCCACCAAGAAATAACTGGTACGGATTGCATGCTTCGCATTGAACTCTGAAAATGGGCTCAACGTCAATTTCAGAGGGATGACACATTTATCAACTTGGTTTTATTTACTGACGAGTCTACATGCAGGAACCATGGAAATGTTAATTTGCATAATATGCATCATGCAGTCAATGAGGAACTGTACGAAAAGTTCTTGGTAAACAAACCACTCTAAATTTCGATAACATTCCTAGATCCTGTTGACCACCTTCATATCATCATCAGAGGCTATGCTTGGCTGTGGTGAAACTGGGGAAGCCCCGACTTTTGCTCTGTTTATCATACACGTATTTTAATGTACGAACTGTAGGGTGAGTACTTTGAGAATATCTTTCAGCATATAAGTCTCTAACTATCACTGAATTTCGTTGGTACTCTCCGTAAATGAGAAGCATATGGAGTTGTTCTTCGAAGGAATGTTTCATTCATATTCGCTTGATTGGATGCTAGTAGTCTTACCGTTCCTATTACTGTCGTATTGCGAAACTGTTGAATGGAGTTTACATGTCAATGGCACGTTAGATGGATACGCTGTATTCGGCGAATATTTACTATTTGCACGATATGCGAGAGAGAATTGTCAGAGCATGTGCTTCGATAAGTGCCGAAGTGATAAGGAATACCACTCAATCCATGATAAGAAAATTGCAGCACTGCATTGATACCAATGGTCATGACTTCGAACACCTTCTGTAAATGGACGTTCATGCCACCTTTATGACCTTCGGTGACCTTCAAAGACCTTACTGTTACACATCATTGGATTGGTCTCGATAGCTGCTATCAGAAAATAAGTACCGAACTTTAGCATCCCATTAAAAAAAAAAAAATAAGTAGACCTTCAAATCTCTGACGCGACCCCACCTAGCAACAAAAAACCAACGTCATATTATGGCCCCCGTTGTCCCATGCAACAATTGTCCCCAAACTTTTCAGCTCCTGTCATACTTTTGGAGTTATTCTAGGTGGCAGTAGTTAGTGACTCACACTGTAGACACCCCTATCAGAAATATCCGAGGGGTACCAGGAATCGTAGTTGAGTCATTCCGCACCGAAAGAAGCGACGCTAACAATTCAGCTATGGAGGTTGTCACATTTTAGTTATTACGTAAATCGCAACTACGTAGGACGCTCCTTGCAGTGGATTGTAAACATAAGCCAACGGCATTTCCTCTCGTCCATACTGTATGATTTAGTGTTCCAAGCAGTGCATTTCTTTAAGGGTAATGCACCACAGAGACAGAGCCCTTTCCTGCACAGTTTTGGAAACACTGTTCTGGAGTAACAGGGTTGGAGCAGTAATTTATGAAGTCGGCGTTGTTATTTTCTCTTTTGACCTAACTCTACATACAGCTAATTTGTTGCCCCGAGTTGTGTTGTGTTCAGGGTGACGCTGTGGCTAGCGTGGCTGGTAGCCGTACTGGGCGCCACCAGTTCAAACCGGATCACGAGGATCATTTCTGCACTGTTCATCATATGTACTAGATGGTCCAGTCACATTATAGTCCATGGCCTATGTTCGACGTCAACGAGCAAAAACCACTCAAGGCGGCAGGTCGTAGCATTAACAGTGAAGGGTACATGAAGCGCGTCGGAGGGAGGGTGGCGGTGGTGGGGGGGAGTTAGGCAGCGCTGGAAAACGATCAGTCTTTGTCGTAATGCGGAAACGTGGTGATTTATCTCACATCCAAAAGGTCATGATCACTGGATTTCAGGCCAAGGTAGGAAGCATTTTCGAAACAGCTATGTCTGAAGAATGTTCGTGTGCCACTGTGGTTAAAGGATACTGGGAATGGCAAAATGCTGCTATCCCAGACCGGTGAAAAGGTGACTGCGGTGCACCACGTGCCATACACGGGAAGGGTGGATGACGGATGTGAAGATGTGAATACATGTCCCACTGTATAACAATTGACCACTTACATGAACGACGGAGCTATCTACTTGCCAACGATGATCACATGCTGTGTAGATGGTCAAGGACTACTTTGGATCAGAAACAGTCACAATCAGCCACAACTCATCCCAAAAGGTATGTTCATAGGGACAGCTGAACCAGTCCAGAAAGTGACGAAGAGCCGCGTTTCGCATCAACACAGACAACGCTGTGGAGGAAGCTACTATGAAGTTGCGAATAGGATTTGGCCTGCCCGAGGGACAAAGTTGGTGAGCGTTAGCCGTTCTGCCCCGATTTTCGTATAATTTCAAATGTGGATTAGAGAAAAGACACACCAAATGGCCCATGACGAAACCCTATATGAACACTGGAGTTCATTCATTAATTTTCCGGCGCTTACGTACCGTGTTGCCGGGTGGAAAAGTTAATTCCGGAGGAAGAAGAGAAGGTTCTGCAAGATGAAATAATTTAAACCGTCAGAGATTCTTTCTTATGTTCTGTGGTCCTTGTGAGAAAGAAAAACGGCACAAGGTGTTTCTGTATAGACTGCCTTTGACTGAACAAAAGTATCTATCTGTTGTCACATACTGATCGCTGATTGAAAGATATAATGTATTTCTCAAATAAGAATATGCCGACTGGCTACTGGCAAAATGAGGCTGCTGAAGCTGACCGGGTAAATGATACTTTCGTAAGTTCTGATTGCCTCTGTGATTTTTAATCTACGCCATTTACACTGTGTAATGTTCCAGCCACCGTCGAACATATGATGGAAATCCTGTTTTTTACACCTGGAATGGACGACGTGCCTTTGCTACCTAGATGACACTCACGTCTTTACAAAGACATTTGAAGTACATCTAAGGCCACTGGCAACCGTGGTTATGTGTGTTCAGACAGCAGGCCTCCACATAAATCCGAAAATATGCCTCTTCAACAGCCAATAAATGAAAATCTTTGGGTGTTAGTGAATGGCAATGGAATCTGTAGCAGTCCAGCAAAAATTAGAGGAGTCACAAATATTCCGAGTCCTAGGCACATTCATGATGTGAGAAGTTTCAAAGGGACATGCTCGTACTACTGGTGATTCATAAAGGGCTCTTGTACCAACGAATGTTCGTTACAAGAACTACTTCGTGGAGACGTGAAATTTTACTGGAACTGCTTGACCGAAACAGCATTTCATTCTTTCTAAGGAGATGTTAACATTTTCTCCAGTCTTAGTGGTTGTGGGATTAAAGGGACCAGACTGCAACGGTCATCGGTCTCCAGTCTTAGTACTGTATGATGAAAATGTCATCACACTAACACTAGCTGTTGTGGTGTAACTGCAGTTATAAAGTAAGTTCAGGAAGGTGCTCAGAAGTTGATAGTTTATGTTTCCAGAGTACTCTCCAAGTCCGGGATGAACAGTTCTACTAACGATAAAGATTGCCTTTTAGTTGTTTCGTCCATTAACAAGTACTTTCATGCTCGAATTTCGTAAGTTCCCCACATATTTATTTGGCAAGCAATTCAGTCTTCCGATTGGACTGCCATCCATTCAGTATCTCTAGCATGAAGGCTTCATTGGGTCGACTGAGTCACTGAGGCGTCGGGGGTACGACACCATAGTGGTATACGAAGTGGATGTAAACACAAGGACGCCGACAGCCTTTCAAACTATCATTTGGTGGAAGAAAGCATTATGGGTGAAAACCAGTCATCATTTCACTAAACGATGTTGCTGTTGAACAGAGGGAAGATCCAGCATTGCAGAAAAATGTAGATTTTCTAAAGACTAGAGAAACCACCAAAGGAGAATTCTAGTTAAAAAATAGGGCATTCTACAAGATGAATTATGATTTATGGGGCCGAGACGGTTTCTCGTCACCCCAGTTCATCTACAGCCAGCTATCCTGAAGTATTTCACAACATCTGGGATTTGTGAAGGCTCTAGACAGAATCAGACGCTAGTATCACTGGCCAGGTCTCTACCAATCGGTTGGACACTAGGTGAACCGCTGTAAGGAATTCCTATGACGAAGCATGTGCTGAAGTTGAATTTCAGCAATCTGGTACCAATCCCACCTGCAAAAGCATCATTCCACCGAACTGGATGGACCTCTTAGGGAGGTTCCTAAAGTCGACCATTGGGAATCCATGAATAATACTCTTCACTAACTACCTCACCCGCTGCGCAGCTGCCAAAGCCGTGCAGACAGATGAACTGGAAACAAAAAGTTCCTTGAGGAAGACATCATTTTGAAACATGGAGCACACCGTGTGATGATCTCTGACAGTTAAAAAGTTTACTATTGTAGACTAGATCAGAGGTAATTTCACGTTGATATAAGGGTCAGTCAAATGAAAACCGAACACCAGCCACAACAGCTCCATGGATTTGTTCTGTTCAAATGTCACGTGCATTAAGACATTTATCCGACTGGCAGAGGAGATTATCAGTTCCTCGTTTATAGAACGTAGTCAGCCGCTGACGGATCGACAGTCGTACCCACTGTAGCATCTCATTATCCGGCGGAAAGCACTGTTCTCACATGTCTTTCTTCAAGTCGCTAATGATATGAAAGTCACACGGCGAAAGATCAGAGCTGTATGGAGGATGGTTCAGTGTTTAGCCACCAAATAACTGAAGTGTAGCCTTTGTCTGATTAGCAGTGCGGGGGGCGGGCATTAGCGTGCAACAGGGTGCTTTTCTCTGACAGTATTGCAGTACATTTTGAGTTTATGCTCTGTTTCTCCAAAGCGCTACGCATACGTTGTGGTTCCACTCTCGAGAAACTCGACGAGTAGAGGTCCTCAGCAGTAGAAGAAGGCTATCATGATAATACTGGAATTTGTATGAACAGCTTGAGATTTTTTTAGTGGTCGAAGAGGTGGGATGTTTTCACTGTTGGTTTTGCCGTGTGGTCTTAGGCTGTCGGAATGCTGTCGGATAGAATGATTCCGCTACATGATAATGCCTGCCTCCAAACTGCCAATCTGACAAAGGCTACGCTTCAGCGATTTGGTTTGAAAACCCTGCAAAACCTCCATATAGCCCAGATCTTTCACCCTGTGGTCTTCAGATCGTTGGTGATCTGAAGAAAGACATACATGGACAGCAGTTTGAATCCGACGAGGAATTGCAACGGTGTGTGCGGTTGTGGACCCGTCAGTGACCAACCTATTTCTACGAAACAGGAATTGATTGCCTCGTCTCCCATTCGCATAAATTTCTTAACACATGTGGTTATTGCTTTCTAATGGAACCATTCCGTGGTCTCACTGTGGTGTGTGTTCGGTTTTTATTTCATTGCCTCTTATACATCACTCACAGGGTGACAACGGCCTAACTTACACAGTCGAATGGTCTCGCAGTACGCTCCAAGAAGACGTTGGAAGATATGTTCTCGATGTACACTGAGCTCAAACACAGCAGAACAGGATACTACAGGCTTCGTACGGTTCTTTCTGCTCCACAGTTAGGAGGCCAAAATGATAGTGGATACATTGTTCCCATTTCAGCTGGTCGATGTTCAGGATGACAACGTGAAACACCTCACCAACAGGACGCACGAAGCTAGGCAGTTGGTTTGCATGTGGACCCTGGGTGAGCAAGACAACATCCGAGAGCTCTATAACGACAAGCACCGGCCAGTGATATACACGAATTGACGCCTGTGTCGAAAGTGACACTACCGGAAAAGTTATTTAAGTACTATTTTTGGCAGTATAGTATCCGTCGTTCGACGGTCGCCACATCTGAAGTCGAGAAAGTTGACCATTCACCAAGAAAGTAAAGTCACAGAAACATCTTCCATTCCTCCGAATCAATCCCTACTTCAGTCCAGAGGAATATGTTGACGAATGGAGGTTCAACGTAACTGTAGAACCACTTGACGGTCTTGTAAATCCAACTGGAAGGGCTATCCTCGTTTCTCATGATAATAGAGATTAACAACACGACCAGTACCCGCCAGCGCCATGATTCAGAGGACCATGGTGTTATGTTCGGCTGCAATACGAATTGCTGAAGATATGAGTCACTGTTGCTTCGGGAGAGAGAGCGATGTCAATAATCGCGCCGCATACAGTGCAGCGTACTAATTTACGACACTGGTTAGCGGGCTGCGTACCGCCGGTTGAAACCAGACTACCGGCAGTTATTTGCTATTTAATTATTCAAATTTCTTACGTTTGTAATGTTTGTATATTGAGGAATATTCCATATTTGTATAAATGCCACATTTCTGGAATACGAGATGATTGTATAAATAGATGCATTGCCCATCCAGGTCAGTTTTGATCCACTCTGGCTGTACAATATAATACTGTCCGATGAAAAGTATCGAGGCACTCATTAATCAATATTAATAAGGGGTTGTGTCCACCCTTCGTATTTATAACAGCTTCAACTGTGCTGGGGACACTTTCAGTAAAGTGTCTGCTGTCACGTGGAGAATGTATTCCCGTTCTTCCTTTAGAGCCGAAACCAAAGGGCTTTGGATGCTGGAGCAAAGCCGACGTTCTAACTCATCTGAAATATATTCTAGTGGGTTTATGATGGAACTAGGCGCAGGCTAGGCCATTTGAGAAATGTTACAGCACACGATGACTTCCCTCAGAGATGTTGCGTTATGACGGGGTGCATTGTCCTCGTACAAACAATCATCGACTCCGAACTGTTCCTCTCCAGCTCGCAGTACAAAAAGCAGTAAAATGCGTTCCTGTTCTTTCCCATGTAGCTTTTATCTTAAGTGCAATAAGGAGACCACACCCTAATCACAAGAAAATTCCCCCATACCACAACGCTTCCTATTTCCCATTTTATTGTCGGCATTACACATAACGACACGTAACGTTCTCGACGCCAAAAACTAATCCTTCAGTCGGATTGCCAGAGTGTTTAGTATGATGCATCACTCTATTCACTTGTTTCCAACGGTCCACTGTGCAGTGGCTTCGCTCTATATGCCACCTTAGGCGTCGCTTAACGCTGACTACAAAAATGTGTGGCTTGTGGGGAGCTGGCGCTGCTCCACATTTGTACCCCATTCTTCTTACCTTCCTGCGAACCGTCATTATGCTATTTCGACTGCTGGCAGCACTTTGGAACTCAGTACTTATTCCTTCCGTTGTTTTGACGTGATTTTGTACAACAACCTCCCGAAACGCCCAACTGCTCTCTTGTAGGCACACGATTTCGGTTTGACCTTGGAGTAACAGTGGTTATTCATTTGTGTTCCCACTCCACAATTACATCACTTATAGTCGAACTGGGTAGCTTTAGAAGAGATGAAATGCCCCTGATGAGCTTATTACTCAGGTGACATCCAATGCTTAGCCTACGTTCGAACACACTTACGCATATTTGTCCAGATCGACGCATTATGTTGTTACTGCTTCCCTTCTTTTTGTTCTGATAGGTCCTCCTCGCACGACATGTACTTTACGAGCTTCTGTTTACCTGTATGCTTCGTAATTCAATTAACAGGTTTACTGCGTGATTGTGCATTTGCTGGCCACATTCTCTATTTTCAATACCTGTCACACGAGTATCGCCGTAGTGGTTACGTTTTGTTCGAACAGTCAGTTACAGTTCTAAGGCACCGTATTTAGCTAGCAGCTTCCAACCTTGAGTACCACCGGGGAGTACATCACTGTTAACTGTTTTATGAGGTTCTAACTAGAAGTGACTTATTTCGATTCAACTGAGTGCTTTATAGCTTCTTAAAGTTGTAGGTTCTTATATTTCTTGCGCCCTTGTGTATTTACAATCACAGTCACGTATCTTCATAAATGTGAAGTGCCGAGTTTCGCTGTGTTTAGCACGGATAAGGACTGTGATTGCTGTATTCAAATGCGTACTGAGTTGGTGACATTCAATCAGAGCTCCAGGTGGTGCTTGCTTCAGCCACACAGCTTCTTTACGTGGACATCACTGTGGGGAGCCAGATATGGGGATCGGTGAGATTTCCAACTCGTGACATTTGTCCTTCAGTCGGTCCACTACAGTGGCGGACCCAGTAACCCTCTGGACTGAGGTTGCATCCTCATCCATGGTTGTGTGAGAGATCTTCCCAGAATGTGGCAGGCAGCGTAACACATTCTATAGATCCGATTATGAGACAAATGCAATCTCTTGTCCGGTATCACAAGAAGCCTCCCAGGCTGCAAAATTCGGGCATTCACAAATGGTGCGATTACAGGAGATTTGCAGTTACAGTGTTAGGCACTTAATGGGAAATGGCTGACAAGGAGGGAAAGAGGTCCAGTGTGCATTCTGTGTGCATACCGGGGAAAGTCATCCTAGATGTGGAACAAGTTTTTCTGTATGCCATAAAGAACACAGGTTGCAAGTCACTGCAGTGGTAGTTCACGTCGGACTAGTGATATGTATCGTTTTGGATCGAAAGAGATTCTCTCTGGTTAGCGGCGTCTGTCTGAATTGGTAAAAACTGCCAGTGTTGCTAGTGAGATGAATCTACTGTTCATCATCTGTAGCATGGGTGACAGGATCGACTGTGGACCTTCCGTACAAATCCGAGTGGAGATTCTTAATCAGTAGCTCTGACGGATATCAGATCGTGCAGGCTGCAGCTTCCTTAACTTGAGCGATAGGTTTGAAGAATATCGGATCCCGCTCAATAGCTCATGGATCCCTAACACACAGGAGGCCGCTAAACGGATAGCGAGGACTATGAGATATTGACTGGACGGTCCTTTAGCTTACAGGAACTTTGTAATGAACAAAAAGAGAAGGTACTTGATAAACACAGGGTGAGAGTAGTACTAGGTACCGTATGTGCTATAGCTGTATACTCTCGTTGCTGCTTTGCGAAGGAACTAGAGTACTAAGAGCTAACAGAAAGCACCGAACCTCAAATAATTGTACGTACTTAAAGCTGGCTAAATCCGTATACGCGTGCAGCCGAAACTTTTACAATGAACCTAATAGTGTTCAAAAATGATAAATTAAATACAGTTGGTGTTGGCTGAGTTTGCTGCTGTCAGAAGCAGTTTTTCTGGTAGTGAAACTGAATTACATAGTTCCTGTGGGTTAGTATAGTTAGAGGCTATACTTGACAACTGGAATATATTGGTTCCTCTTACCGACTGTCTGGCTGAGAAGACACAATTGCTAAGACTTACATAGGAAACTTGAGTATCATACCAAATAGGTACCCCACTTAGTCAACTACAGTTGATGATGACTCCAGTTTAATAAAACACTGAAGCGCCAAAGAAACTTGTATAGACATGCTTATTCAAATACAGACATATGTAAACAGGCTGAATACGGCACTGCGGTCGGCAGCGCTTATGTAAGACAAGTGTCTGGCGCAATTGTTAGATCTGTTACTGCTCGTACAATGGCAGGTCATCAAGATTTAAGTGAATTTGAACGTGGTATTGTAGTCGGCGCACGATCGATGGGACACAGCATCTCCGAGGTAGCGATGAAGTGGGGAATTTTGCGTATGACCATTTCATAAGTGTACCGTGAATATCAGGTATCCGGTAAAACATCAAATCTCCGACATCGCTGCGGCCGAAAAAAGATCCTGCAAGAACGTAACCGACGAGGACTGAAGAAAATCGTTCAACATGACAGAGGTGCCTCTCCTCCTCAAATTGCTGCAGATTTCCGTGCTGCTCCATCAAAAAGTCTGAGCGTGCGAAACAGTCAACGAAACATCATCTATATGGGCTTTCGGAGCCGAAGGCCCACTTCTGTAACCTTGATGATTGCACCACACAAGGCTTTACGTCTCACTTGAGCCCGTCACCACCAACGTTGGAGTGTTGATAACTGGAAACATGTAGCCTGGTCGGAGGAGTCTCGTTTCAGATTATATCCAGCGGATGGACTTGTACGGGTATAGATACAACCTTATGAATCTATGGACCCTGCAAGTCAGCAGGGGACTGTTTAAGCCGGTGGAGGCTCTATAATGGCGTGGGGAGTATGCAGTTAGACTGATATGGGACCCCTGACACATCTAGATACGACTCTAACAGGCGACACGTACGTAAGCATCCTGTCTGATCACTGAGTCACAGCGCCAGAGATTGCGCCAAAGATTATTTTTCCGCCGCCTCCACTGGTGCAGTAGTAGTTCAGAGGTTGTCGAGGGCAGTAGTAGTTCAGAGGATGTCGAGTGCAGTCGTTGTTCTGTTGAGCGAGGGAGTAGATGCTGTTCGGTTGGTGTAATATATAGATGGAAGATGTTGCAATGATCACAGTGTATTTTTCGTCAATATATACTGAGGTAAAAAAAAAAGGTATTACAGATTTCTTTAATGACAATGCCTCTTGGTCACAGGTACAGTCAACAAAGCATCTGGCTCGTGTTCATGTGTTAGATTTGTAATTCTGGTTTCTATGTCCAATTATAGTATTTGTGGTTTTTCAATTAGTTCATTGTAAATGGTGTTTAAAATATCTTGTCGTATTGAGGAAGAACCGAGCCAGATACATGTACGTTGAGTCACACTACCACACACAGGACAGTTACACTTGTGCTTTGTTGTTTCGTAGCTTTTATAGTTGCAGGGGACTTAATTAATCAATTGTGTTAATGGAAATTTCTTGTCATTCTTTATTTTAATTTTATGCAGTCAGATTGCGTAGTAATACTAGTCAGGGCCAACCGGTTACGAGACTTCGTAACCGGACACACAGCTACTAACATTATTGCATCTTATTTCTTTAATTAAGCCCCCCCGCATCACCTGCATCCATTCATGTACATTGTGCTTTCCGACGGATTTGGGCAATTCCACTAGAACAATGCCACACACGTTCATAATTGCTACAGAGTGGTTCCAGGACACTCTTCTGAGTTTAAACACATCTGCTGGCCACCAAACTCCGTAGACATGAACATTGTTGATCATATCTGGGATGCCTTGCAACGTGCTGTTCAGGAGGGATCTCCACCCCAACGTAATCCGATGGATTTATGGACAGCCCTGCAGGATTCATGGTACCAATTCCCTCCAGTATTACTTCAGATATTAGTTAAGTCCGTGTCATGTCATGTTGAGGCACTACACGATAGGGCCCTACACGATATGAGGCAGATGTATGTTCCTTTGGCGTTTCAGTGTATAAAGACAGAAATCATAGTACATGCTTTTTCGGAAATTGTTTTGAGAAAATGGTTCAGAAACTTCCAAAGTTACTTCATCAGTGAAGACGCAGAAAATAATTCAGAATTTGAATCAAGAAAAGCAGCAAACATAAATAACTTAGAAGCATATATATTCTGTGTAGCGGAGCAGCAAAGATCACTTAATAATGAATGTCGGCGGTATATCACCAACGTCGATTTTCAGTAGGATTTTGGAACTTATATTGCCTTCGACAATTATGAACTACCTCGAAGATATTTTGACAAATAGTCTGCAAGTATCCAGAAAACATTATTCTTGTTGAATAAAATGTACTGGACTTTTCCGACTGGGAGTGGATGGCGGGGTAATTAAGTGACGAGACTGAACTGAGTACAATTTATTAACAAAAACATCCATTCGATGAAGCTAGTGCTCCTTGCTGGCCACGGGGCTGCCGGGCTCGCATTTTTGCAAGAGCATCAGCTAAGGGGGACAGGCTGGCACTACGGTTTCTCCAGTCATAAACACCGATCTCAGTCCGTATCTAAGACAGGTACAAGGCAGCGGTCCCACTTACAATACTCCCAGAGCCTTTAAGCACAATGGATGGTAGTCAATCCAACAGCGAGACAGACAGACTACAAAAGTACTGTGGAAAGTTAAAATTAAATTTAAATAAATTTATTCACCTATCCTGATCGATATTACTATCTCTAAAATATACCCTTTCATTAATATAAGATTTGCTCAATAAAACATTAAGTAACAAAAGTGATCAGAAATAGAATCTGAGTTTAATTACGTTGGCCTCATGGACAAGAATCACAGTACACGTGACCCAAAATAGAACGGACATATACACACCGTGGACATCAACTACTACAAACCACACACGTACAGCACAATTACTAATGCCCACTGTGTCGCCTTATCATGCAGCATTGTGTTTTAACTCGTTACTGCCCAAACACCACAACCTAAATAAATCGCGCAGTGGTATTTGATGGCTAAGCGCCGCTTCAGGTAAAGTTAAGAGTCTTACTCATGATTCAAATTACCTTCAGCCAAAAAAGTGAACACAATAACTTAAATTATTGCGGTGCACCACTTCTAAGATTAAGAAGGTGTCCCTTTGAGGAACTAGTGATTCTAAATCTGTTTTTGTCTTTTGGCCTTTTATCTTTTAAATTTGAATACACACTAACCAGCAGTGGAACAGCTCTCTGGAATACCGCGTCTGAACGCCTCGATTTTCCCTAGAGTCACACTCTCAATGTTTAATCCCTAGAATTTTTGAGGAATATAACATCGTAACCAGTGTTTTGATTACGGGGAAAGCTTTCACTGCATCACGCACGTGGGGTCAGACGCAAACGCTTCAATAATTTATCAAACTTGGACAGGCCTTTGCACAGACAACACACACTGGGAAGGCGTTTGTGGCCACATTCAGTATAAGGGCGTAACGCAACACTGCCGGCCACTACAGCAGTGAACAAAGTAGAAAAAAATCAACAAACTACAACTATCCATAACTTCGGCAAACCAGACCAGCAGCAGCAAGTGACTTGGTGGCGACAGAATAGCTAAAAGGGTCCCAGTTCGTGATACCACTTCACATCAGACTCAAAACACACTAACCTTGTTCCGTGCCGATCGGTGGTGCACAACACCCGTAGCACCCAGCAGTGTTTGTTCAGTAGTGCCGACTTTCCCGCAGTTTGCGAAATTCTCAGCGTTGGCTACCGGTATCACGATCAGACCACATTGCACTACCGATCCCAATCCTGTATCAAAAGATAATCATCGGAGACACAGTAAAGCTAAATGCTTCATAACTGATCACAGTATTGTAAATGCGTCTGTATGCATCACCCAATGTCACCTTTTGTGCTACTACAACGACGTTAAGAACTCTCACCGACAAACAGTATAAATCACCTGGCAACTCAACAACCAAAAGGCCTTCTATCAACACGTAATGTTGCTTTTGCAGTATCAGTACCACAGGCAATAACAAAAACAATCGCATTAAACTTATAGTTTAAACGACTTGGTGGAATACGCAATTCACTGTTGCTGGCCAAAGCTGAGTTCCCAAAAGAAGAACATTTAACTCTCCATGCTAAGCACCTTACTATCGTGTACCACATCACCGGATAACAAATAGGAGATGTTACGATAAGTGACTCCTAGAGCCAACTGCAGCTATTTGCTTTCCCCAAGCACTCAAAGCTTCTCAAAGAGGATACTTCCACCTACGTATGGAAAAATAATCACCACAATAAAATAATAGAAATCAGAGCGCGAACGGAGAGCTTTAGGTGTTCCTTTTTCCCACGTACCATTTGAGAATGGAATGGTAGAGAAGTAGTACGAAAATGGTTCAATGAACCCTCTGCCAGGCACTTAAAGTGTGAATTGCAGACTAACCATGTAGATGCAGATGAAACGTAGGGGCGAGCCTCCAAAGTTAACTGTGGGGAGGTGGGGGTGTGAATTCAAATTGCCGGGACGACTAACATCCGGTACGTCAGCTAGTAACTCATTCTAATGAAGTATTTATTCTAATGGCTGTTATCGGTAGATCACCTCAAATGATTCCATATTTCTAGATTTCCAGGAGACTTTTGATACCGTTTATAACAAGCGGCTTGTAGTCAAATAGCCTGTCCAGGCAGTATCGTCTCAGCTGCTGGATTTGTTATTTCCTGTCAGTGAGGCCTTTGTTCATAATAATTAGTGGAATCATCGAGTGAAACTGAAATGATATCTGACGTTCCCCAACAATGTTATAGGCCCTCTGCAGTTCGTAAACGATATAAATGATTCAGAACACAACCTAAGCCGCTATCTTAGATTTTTTGCAGATGATACCGTCTTTTACCATCTGATAAAATCATCGGAAGGTCAAAACCAACTCAAAATGTTTTAGACAAGATCTCTATATGGTGCGAAAATTGGCAATTTTTGCCTAAATATTGATACGTGTGAGGTCGTTCACATGAGTTGTAAAAGGAATCCGTTAAATTTCAGTTACACTGTGAATTACATAAATCTAAGGGCTATCAATTCAGTTATATACCCAGGGGTAACAACTAAGAGTAACTTAAATTGAAACGATCACATAGATAAAGTTGTTAGGATTGCGATCAAAAGACTGCGTTTTATTGACAGAACATGTAGAGATTACAACAGATACACTGAAGAGAGTGCCTACATTACGATTGTCCGTCTTCTGTTTGAGTATTGCTGTGCCGTATGGGATCCTTACCAGATAGGACTGACGGAAAGCATCGAAAATTACCAAATAAGGGCAGCTCTTCTTATATTATCACGAAATAGGGGAGAGAATGTCACGGATGTGATACGGGAGTTGGAAGTAGAATCATAGAAGCAAAGGAGGTTTTCGTGTCAGCGAGGGCTTTCCACGAAATGTCAAACACCAACTTTTTCCTCCAAACGCGAAATTATTTTGTTGACGCCCGCCAATATCGATTGAAATGATGGTCGAAATAAAATAAGAGGAATCGAAGCTCGTGCGGAAAGTTATGCTTGTTCGTTATTCCTGCGCACGATTCAAGCGTGGAGGGTTAGAGTAATAGTGGAATGTGGCTCGATGAACACTTCTGTCAGGTACTTGCAGACTATGAACTGCAGAGTAGTACTGTGGATGTAGATCTAGTTGACGATTCCGCATCACACAGGAGTGTTCGCATACTTTTCAACAGCTAGCGTAATAGTTAACGTTGAAAATAACATAAACGTTCATTTCAAAGATTCATATCGACTTAGTGTAATGTAAGTTCTACAAGATATATAAGAAATACAGCGTCTATTGAAGGCACAGTCACAGATCTGATTGTAAACTAAGAGAAATGTGTTGAGTCCTGGTTTTTCTCTCTGGAGACTTTAATCAAATGCTGCCCGATACGTCGAAGTAACTCCGCCCTATGTAATCCACACAAGTACAAAACATTCATTTTTGTGGAGATATGTGTCAAAGATTTATGAAAAGCAAAATATTACGGAACAGTCCGCCTCCGTTAGCTGAGTGGTGCCGGCACGATAGCTCAGCGTATTCGGCCAGAGAGCTGGCTGGTCTCTGTAATAAAAAACCTGAGTGAGGGGATCAAGAGCGACCTTCAGCGGATGTCATGTGACGTCCGTTACGACCAAATACAACGAACTATAGCGAACAAAATTCAAATGCCATGCATTGGGTCCGGTTTCTATTCCCGACTGGATCGGAGATTTTCTCCGCTCGGGGAGTGGGTGTTGCATCGTCCTCACCATCATATCATGATCATCAACACGCAAGTCGCCCAATGTGACTACAAATCGGCGGCCGAACTTCTCCAGGTTAGGACTCCAGGCCATCAGTACCATACGATCATTTCACTTTATTTCCGAATTGGTGAATAGCTGATTGGATGTGAGTGTTTACGTCATCTAGAAATCGTGACTGGTACACAGAGATCAGTTGAATTGTGTCGTCCATCGTAAGGCAAGCGGATGATGTTTACCAATCACAATTTGAATTGTTTCCGAGGGAAGGTAATATTTATGTGACGACGTCCACGATTTACAGTATTAAATTCTTACCCTTTTACCAGACAATTTACTGCATATAAGTCTAAAGCTTTGCCGTAGTGGATCCCATTAAAGACACGAAACTTTCACGAGACTTCTGAACTCAATTCATCCGGCTCTATTAACACAACTCGTTTTGTTTCCTTTTGTCTTATAATCCTGAGCTAATAAAGAGTATCAAAACGAAAGCGGGGACTAGAAAATACAGGGCTGTCGCACCAAGACTGAATACCATAACTCCAAAATCCGTCAAAAATAAACGAAAAAATACCTATTCAAAAAATCTGATAAAAATTCACTTGACGCCTTCCTGAGAGACAATATCCACTCCTTCCAAATTAACAATGTAAGTGTAGACCAGATGCGGCTTGAATTCAAAGAAATAGTATCGAAAACAATTGCGAAATTTATACCAAATAAATTAACAAACGACAGAGCTGATTTTCCGTGGTATAAAAAGCAGGTCAGACACAGTTATAGACACAACGAAAAATGTACGCCTGATTTAAACGAGCGCAAAATACCCGAGAAGCTAGAAATTTAGCGGGAACTTCTATGCGGAATGCTTGTAATAGTTTCCACAATGAAGATTTTTCTTAAAACCTGTTTGAAAATCTAAAAGAATTCTGGTCGTATGTAAGGTATACTACCGGGAAGACACGATCAGTGCCTTCTCTGTGCGATATCAATGGAAATACTATCGATGACAGTGCTGCTTAAGCTGAGTTACTAAACAAGATCTTCCTAAATTCCTTCACCAAAGAAGACGAAATAAATAATCGAGAATTCGAATCACGAACAGCTGCCAAAATGAGAAACTTATAAGTAGACGTCCTTAGGGTAGTGACGAAACTTAAAGCACCCAATAAAAGCAAGTCTTCCCGTCCAGATTGTATACCAATTAGTTTC
This sequence comes from Schistocerca americana, assembly GCF_021461395.2. Classification (NCBI taxonomy): domain Eukaryota; kingdom Metazoa; phylum Arthropoda; class Insecta; order Orthoptera; family Acrididae; genus Schistocerca; species Schistocerca americana. Next base: position 673,573,431 of record NC_060121.1, on the reverse strand, counting down.
CTAATGCAACAGCTTCATAGTTTACAATCATGCACAACCACTCGCTCGACACGAAAACCTGTACCCAAAAACTGGAATGTTGCGCGGGTCACACCAATATTCAAGAAAGGCAGTTGGACTAATCCACTAATTTACAGGTCCATATTATTAACGTCGATATGCACCAGGATTTTGGAACATGTACTGTGTTTGAACATTATGATTTATCTTGAAGAGAACGGACTATTGATACCTAGTCAGCATCAATTTAGTAAACAACGTTCTTGTGAAACAGAACTAACTCTTTACCCACGTGAAGTGTTGACTGCTATACAAAATAGGTTTCGAAATGATTCCGTATTTCTAGATTTCCGGAAGTCTTCTGACGTCGTATCTCACAAGCGACGTTTAATCAAATTGCGAGAGAATGCCATCTCTGTTATGCGTCTGTATTTGTGATTTCCTATGAGATTTCCAGTCAGAGAAGACGCAATTCGTAAGTCATCAAGTAAAACAGATCTGTGGCGTTCCCCGAGATAGCGTTGCAGGCTCTATATTGCTCCTGATCTATATAAATGATTTAGGAGACAATCTGAGAGGCCGTCTTATGTTGTTTGAAGATGATGCTGTCATTTATCGTCTAGTAAAATCATCATACGGTCAAAGTCAATTGCAAAACGATTTAGATAAGATATCTAGATGGTGCAAATTGGCAATTGACCCTTAATAATGAAAAGTCAAATCCTAAGGTCGTAAATTCAATTAAATACCTAGGAAGTACAATTACGAGCAACTCAATTTTGGAATGAACACAAAGAAAATTTTTTGGGAAGGGGGAACCTATGACTGCATTTTACTGGCAGAAGACTTGGCAGATGCAACAGATCTACTAAAGACACTGCCTACTCTACGCTTGTCCATCCTCTTTTGGAGTACTGCTGTATCGTGTGGGATCCTTATCAGATAGAATTAATGGAGTACATCAAGAAAGTTCAAAGAATAGCAGCATGTTTCGTATTATAGAGAAATAGAGAAGAGAGTTCACAGAAATGATACAGGATTTAGGGTGGAAATCACTAGAACAAACGCGTTTTTTGTTGCGGAGGAATCTTCTCACCAATTTTCAATCACGACTTTCTCCTCCGAATGCGAAAATATTTTGTTGACGCTGACCTGCATAGGGAGGAACTATCATCTTAACAAAATAAAGGAAATCAGAGCTAGCACGGAAAAATGTAGTCGCTCGCTGTTCGAGAGTGCGATAACAGAGAAGTATTATAAAGGTGGTTCGATAAAACCTCTGCCGGTCGCTTAATTGTAATTTGCGGAGTAGCCATGTAGATGCAAATATATATTAATGTACGATTTGCAGTTATTGTACGACGAATACCTACCAAAATGTTACAATGGTCCAAGGTTGTATGTGAACTAGGTTTCAGTCTCATGGGTGTGAGATGAATGGAGGTATGTCTGTGTTGTCGGGACGCCACTGTGGAACCTGTACAGCGTCCTTCGGCGCTAATAAAACATGATTAGTAAGTTAATATTTATTCATTCAGATTTCCACTTCCGTGCCTTCTCATTACGCGGTGACATGTAAGAATTTCATTGACACCTTCTTCGGCTTGGCTGTGCTTGTTGCCAAAGTCGGTGGTCCAGCAGTTTAGTCAAAGTCTTACGAGCTACTGCCTGGCAGTGACATCATGCCGACATACTGCGTTAGGGTGTCCTCGATTCCGCTCCGGAAGAAGACGTTGACCCATAGTGACCTATCAGGATGTAGTTGACTGATCCTGGCTGAACCGGACAGATAGGCCCCGGCAACCGGAAGCGCATGCGGCGATGATCAGACACAGAGGGAGCGGATGCCCCTTTCACCCAGCAATGTTGATGTTTGAGAGGGACAATGACCGTGGGACTCACTGGTGTTGGAAGGCTGTCAGTCTCGACATCAGCGATGTGGGAGGCGGGAAGTCCGTGAGAGGCAGGTCGTGGTTGCTTGGATTTTGTCATCACGGTAAGGGCAAACAGCGTGTACAAGAGTAGTTCTGGAACATCTGCTACATCGGTCTCACTATACTGTAATAAACACTGAATCGAGTGCTTTGGTATAAACGCCATCGAACCTAAAGACCAACTGAACTCAGAGCAGGAGCACTGCGGTATTTATGGAGACGGAAGGGAGAGAATGACGTGAGGCTCTGTTCGTTATGACCGAATGTGGCGTGTTCCTTTACTAGTTGTCGGCAGTCCTCGTTCCTCTGTGTTCACTAAACAATTTGTTACAGGCTCTTAACGTCACTGTGAAGTCTCTGATAGGTAATACTGCGTCCGAGATGTAGACTGTTGCCCCACATGACATGAACGAGCGAATATATCTCTGTCATTCTCTCTCTCAGTGGATGTTCTGATGAATGATTAAATTACACGTGGCGATTGATGACGGTGTACCAGCGTGCACTCATGTCTGCGACCGACTTGCAGTGTTCATTATTTCTTTCTGCTGCATAGCTACGTCAACACAACTGTGGCTGTCGCTGTGGCTGCGCTGGCGTGAATCTACAAAAATTTTTGATTTCTCCCCATTTTTACTCTGTGGCGTAACACCACTTACTCTGTCGCATCTCCCTCCTTTAACAGGTTGCAGTTTTCGATGGTACTTGCGTTTTCTACCATGGTCAACAACTGCAGAGTTGGATCTCACGTGCTTTTTCACGGACAACTTGTTTACTCACCGATATTTTCATCCAATAATTTATTTATTCTTACTCTTTAGCGGAAACTATAAGGACTTACAATCAGAAAGGCCGTTAGTTTAGTTATGAATGTGGAAATATTTTTTCCTTGCAATCTGTAAACGGAACTTATACCTAAAAAAAAAATTAGTTTGATTTTATATCATAAACAGATTTCTACACATTATTCTTTGTAATATGTAACGAAGAATACAGCACCCCCGGGTAATCAGCTGTTGGGATATGCAGTCAGCTACAAAGCGTATTGAAGCTTCAAGTTTTCATAGATTGGCTTCTGTAGTAGGCCTACACCATCGTATAGGGATGTGCTGGAAAGTCTGGATAGTAGTGACTCCATATTTTTTGTGTACAAACTTTTAGCCACGAAGCACAGATAAGTGGAATGACAATAATGTTTGTTCATTTAGAAAGCTCGAAGAATTTCCACATAAAATATTCAAAGGCATTACGCTTCAGCCCGCCCTCGTACATTTATATTCATTTCCACAGTGTGTAACCAGTATTTGTATTTGGTTATTCCGCCGTTTTCTTGCTAGTAAAAATAGGTAATACTGTGGTGGCAAAAAAGTTCGTTGATGCACTTCATGTTCTCACGCTTCGCTTATCGAATTTTAAGTGACAGTAAAATGCCTGTTTACCATGATGATTATACAGAGTCATTTAAGTGATTCCACTGTAGCTCTATTCTCTCTGGGCACTTAACCTTCTTCGTTTCCTTATGAATTTGCTTTACCGGTCCGCTAATTCATCCATGATTTGGCGATTAATGTTACTTTCATTCTGAGCCTGCATATCTTTTCCTTATTCATAAAGTCTGTGAATGTGTGTAGGCTTCATTTCGCGAGTATTTGTATTTTCTATACGTGCGTGGAGGAGAAGGGAAACCAGATGGCTTTAGCAACCGCACATCAATCCAGTGCATTTCGTTGCTTGTATAACTATTCAGTCGCAAATTAGGGTCAAATGGCTCTGAGCACTATGGGACTTAACATCTGAGGTCATCAGTCCCCTAGGCCGGCCGTGGTGGCCGTGCGGTTCTAGGCGCTTCTGTCGGGAACCGCGAGACTGCTACGGTCGCAGGTTCGAATCCTGCCTCGGGCATGGATGTGTGTGATGTTCTTAGGTTAGTTAGGTTTAAGTAGTTCTAAGTTCTAGGGGACTGATGACCTCAGATGTTAAGTCCCATAGTGCTCAGAGCCATTTGAACCATCAGTCCCCTGGAACTTAGAACTACTTAAACCTAACTAACCGAAAGACATCACACAACTCCATGCCCGAGGCAGGATTCGAACCTGAGACCGTAGCAGTCGCACGGTTCCAGGCTGAAGCGCCTAGAACTGCTCGGTCACATCGGCCGGCTCGCAAATTAGATTAATTATACAAAAAGATTAAATAGTGATCTCAGATTTAGTCCTGTTGCTGAAAAAATAACTAGAAAATTATGACACAATGCGATGTATTTCACACTGACATCCTGCTACCCAACGAACGATTTTAATAGAAATTATATGATCAGAGATGTCAAATACAAATTCCTGAACTGGTATTCCTTATGTCATTCATGATGTACCTAAAGTAATTACAGTGGAATCATTATTTTTGTCATAAGTGTATCATATTCTTGCTTATTTTAAATTTGAGACTTTTGCAATTGTGCTCTGAATGTAATCGATGTTTGGCGGTTTATCAACTGTAGAGAGGATATATGACTATGCACCGTCACACCATGAATTGCTTTATAACGTAATTCATTTTCATTTTATTCTCTTTGATATGCATTGCACCACTTTGTTCTCACCATCAGTTGTCGATTTGGAATGCAGTTTATAAACTGTTAAATGACCTGGTACACTGCAAGCCACTCAACTGGTATGGAACTGATTAAACGCCTATAACTGGAACGTATTCTTGTGCATGTTGCTTACCAGTAATTGATTTTACCCTTTTTCAGATACAACACAAGCAAAACATCAATTTAATTACTAATGAAAATTAGATCAAACAGTGGCACGTTCTCATGCTGCGCTTAATTTAATTTACACACACTATATATTTCTTTTCGAAAGCGCTGCTAAATAATTTTCTGTTAATTAACCGAGTTGGTCAGATGTAGATAAATCTCTTGTACATGTAATCAACACAAATAGAATCCCACGTAATAGACTTCAAACTCTCTGACGTCAAAGATTCATTTATACGTGTGTGATGAGAGGTGTGAGTAAGGTTGTCATATACTGTAATATAGCAATAAGATCAGCATAAAGCTAAAGAGAGAGAGAGAGAGAGAGAGAGAGAGAGAGAGAGAGAGAGAGAGAGAGAGAGAAATGGTAGTGTAGCCTAAAACGTTCCACTTACGTTCGAGTTTCTGTGAAAACAAATATGTCACCTATTGGTCTTATAGATAAACAAACAACAAAAAAGACTTTCATTTATAGAAATGGTGGCTACTTTTAGTTATTAATTTACGTATGTGGTTATAATAAAATTGTTTAGTTAATAATGATATGATTAACACATCTAGTTTTGAGAAAAGTTCGTTATGTTTGTGCATAGTAGGTACTGCTGGGCTAATTTAGAAGTAACCTAATGGGATCAGCGTCCGCAGACAATTGTCGAACGTAGGGCTAGATTCAAATCTTGCCAAGTTTGATACAGCTGACTCGCCATTTCGTGTCCGAAAAACCAAATTTGAGAAGGACTACATAAAATTTATTATATCTCGAAAGACTGATAGTTGTCTGTTTAGTATTTTGAACGTAAAGTACTTTGCTACCCAAACGATAAGCATATTTAAATAGTATATGCAACATACATTTTTAATTTTAATGTTAACGTTTTAATTTGTAAACTGACGATTTAATTTATATTACGATATGGTAACAGTGTAAAATTCGTGGCTTTATCACCTGACGATAATGATATTTCGCCTAGCATGATTCTGTGAGTACTTTCATGAACGTGATAAATGATGATTGTCAGGCGACTGAAATTCGTTGTGTAAATAAAGAATTTGACCAGAACCTAAAGGCAGTAACACCACGTTTTACAAATACACAAGAGCTGTGGGGCACCACTTCATGAAAATATACGGGATATGTGAAATCAAAATGGCCCGTTCGACTGGCAGCAGTAATGGAGGAGCTATAGATCTATAGTTGCTTCCAACAGGATGTAGCATATTCCTATACAGCCGGCCAAACCGTTGAGCACATCCGCACAGTCTTCACGACTGCCAGAGCTGTTAACAGAGGTCAGTCTGGTCGCGGCCATAGCTGACCACCCAGGGCAACTGAGCCGTCGGTGCGGGGTTACTGTGTGTGTGGGAACCGTCAAGTCTAAGGTGTACCGCAACATGACTCATAGCCTTCAAGAAATGCAGGAAAACAATTCGGATGAGACTGCAGCATTTCCAACAGTCCAGCTTCGATCTGCCTTCAGCAACTTGCTGACAGGGGCTCAAACGTGCCTTGAGCTGAATGTTAGTTACTTTCTACGTATGCTATAGTTAGTACTGTATTTCCTTTCCTATGTTGTGTTCATTTACAACCTGGAACTCTGTTCACCGGGTCACTTTTATTTGCCCCACCCTGTATCTGAATGTTAATATGTGAATATGCACATGGGTGCTACCTCTTTGACTAAACGAGCTGAAATTAACTTCTGTCATTCTTAAATTCAGAATATCGAATGAGCTATGAAATAGAAGTACTGGTGGGACATATTCACAAAAGTAATTTTTCCTTATTCTCATAATGTAAGGTTGAAACGGGAAATTAAAAATCTGAAATACGAGTATAACATAATTCGAAGGATAAAATCTTGAGCCGGCCGGAGTGGCCGAGCTGCACTAGGCGCTACAGTCTGGAACCGCGCGACCGCTACGGTCACAGGTTCGAATCCTGCCTCGGGTATGGATGTGTGTGATGTCCTTAGGTTAGTTAGGTTTAAGCAGTTCTAAGTTCTAGGGGACTGATGACCACAGATGTTAAGTCCCATAGTACTCAGAGCCATTTGAACCATTTTTGATAAAATCCTGCTGGATATAAACAAAGATGACACATCGATATCTTTAGAAAAGGAGAAACTGGTAATAAACTATTGAAAACGGCTATTCAAGTTCGATGCCTTCTGTGACTATTTGTTTAAAAAACTACACATCCGACCACTTCATTGAATGTATTGCATTACTTTCATCGTTACCATATTTTTACTGTCGACTAGCATAAGCGAAAAAACATAATGTGTTACTAATGCTTGATTTTTTGGTTGTCTGGGTAAAGTGTAGCCGAGTGTCAGTATATGGCTAGATTACCGTAGGAAATACATCGGAACCATCCCCAAACTGGCCGGTAGAATCAACTTTTTAGCAGCGCAGGACAGCACCATGGAATACTCGTCTCTCTAGCTGGTCGCATTAATGCGCAGCGTAGTAAGCGAAAAAAAGAGTTCATAGCTCTGTGAGTAAATGTTGCACTGTTTTGCACCCATAAACTTTGGGAATCTCTCAATCCTTGACAGCACATTACGCCTTATGTCCATCTTAAAATTTCACAGTTTTTTCCCCTCTCTTCTAGCACGGAGATTGGTTTTTTGTTTCTTCGATTATACGTGGGATTAATCACTGATGTATACAACTACACCGTACCAAACCGTGAAGATGTTACAAAGTTTCATGGACAATGGATAAGGACAAATGTATCAGTCTAATGTAGGATACCCAGATCTGGAAACGACAGAATCGAAAGCTACAGGCGATTATCTTTCTAAGCCTCTAACATTGGAATGCATGTACCGGTCCTCTTCTTGCTAAGACTGTAGCGTTGGCAGGTTTCAGAGGTATTGGCACCGAACAAAACATGAAAAAAAATCTAGTAAACATGGACTCTTAAAAACGCATATCTTAACAGCTATGAGCAGTTATTCGTCTCCGATACTATGAAATTAATCTCTTTTGCTGCAAGCTGTTTCGTTTCCATATTTTGGGAGGAGGTAGTATGGCGAAAACAAAAATAATACAGTATATATGTGTTCCAAAATGCTTACGTTAAGACCTATGAGCACTTGGTTTTCTTTGCTACTGTGAAACACATTTCATCGGCTGAGCAAATGCCCTAAGATCTTAAGTTATACATTTTAAAGTCCACATTTACTGATAATTTTTCCTTGTTTTCGTCCATACTACTAGCTCTGAAAGTTGCCTACCCTAACATCTTAGCAACAGTTGTAGCGGTATATGTATTTCACCGTCATAGATATTAGAATGACTTTCACATACAACTTTCGATTCGGTCGTTTCAGGACCAGGAGGTAAGACCTCAAGTTGATACATGTACATTTCTCCCTGAAAGTCTGTAACATCATCACGAAATAGCCCTGTATAATGACTGATAAAACTGTAATATTTCACATCGCTGTCGGTAATATTAAGTCTGCGGTATAATGGAGTCACAGATTATTAGATAATCGAGATAAATCTGCAATGAACGAAAGAAAAATTCCCAGCTTCCAAGGGGGGAGGGGGGGGGGGGGGGAAGTTGCCCTTTATGTGCCTCACCACACGCCCTAACCTTTTGGGGACGCTTATTACTACTGGAAGAGAAATAAGAAGCGTTAGACAAATTGCATTGTCATTCCAATGAAATGAATACCTCTAGCTGCGTACAGGCGTCGATACAAGTCAACGGGGACAGTTAAAAATGTGTACCTCGAACGGGACTCGAACCCGGGATCTCCTGCTTACATGACAGACGCTCTGCCCATCATAGCCGCCGAGGAAACAGAGGATATTGTGACTGCAGGGACTTACCTCTGGCACGCCTCCCGTGAGACCCACAATCCCATATTATCGTCCGCACTATATTCATAGTGCCCCTGCCCAATATACCCATTACTCGCGGCTTTTTGCCGATTCCTGTAAGAATTTGGGCACTGTTTGTGCATCCGCACAGAAGAAGATGGTCAAATGGCCGGTGACCCTTAACTGTATATATGAAGATGTTGTTTGTTCTTTCGGAAATGTCCGAAGGAACAGATACCATCTTCATATATGTATATAAATTGCACTGTCGCCACTGGAGTAATGTGGATACTTCTTACTGTGTGCTTCATCAGACATCTCTGCCTCTCAAATTTTGTCATTCCAGGACGATTACAGTGAGTGAGAAGTCGACGTACTAGATGATATAATGCTGACGACGCTGGACTCCATTCCAAGAGAGGGTTCCGCGAGATTTAGGATTTCCGTAGTTTCTCTGAACCTTTTAATGAAAATAGCGGAGTTGTTCGTTTGAAAATGACACGTGCGATATTCTCGCCTATCTTTGTCCATGCAGAACTTGAGCACCGTCTCAAATGAAACCGTCGATGATAGAAAGTTAAACACTGATGTTCGACCGTTTTCTTCCGTGAAAATATATGGTACGAACGTCATTTACAGCGGAAGCAGATATATTTCTAGATGTATCTCAACTCACTTGCCATCAAGCTACCAGACGTATCCAAAACTATGTTATTCCAATGGCAATGGACATCAAATTAGTTGCTGTATTTCGAGACATGCTACAGATCTCGATACGTACTAAAGTTGGATTCCATCATTCTGGGAAAAGGTTGCAAGAAGCGATAGTATATGCTGTTTTCTCAAAATGGTGAATATGTTGTACTACTTTTTGTTTACATATTTATTGTACTCAAATAGCCATGTTTGAAGATTCTGTTTGTACATGAATTAGAAACAATAATAACAAGAAGAAGAAGAGAGAAAAGAACTAATTATCTTACACCAATAGAAAGGTGTGTGAGCAGTATGGGTATAATATAATCTGAAGAAGAAATCATATAGATAGAGGAAGAGTGCTAAATAACAGGATAAATTTAGCAGGAAATATGGAAGAACACAGAAGCAGGGATGAGGACGAGGAAAGGTGGGCAATTGTAAATAATATGACGGGAATATTAGATCTCTATTCGGCAGGAGAAAGACAGCAGGCATATATCTATAAGAAGACTACGCCCATCATGGCTGAGTAATCGTTAATTTTCTCTTCATTGCAACATGGATTTGTATTAAATTAAACTTACTGACTACTGTAATGCAGTCATATGAGTGGAATTAATAAGTGTATGGTTATGCAAAGGTACCGTCAAGGTTCTGAACTTAATAGATCTTTTACTCCAGTAAACGAATGATAATAGGTGTTTCAAATACGTGGAGGGCGTAACGTAACCACTATTTGTCCCCGTTCTTCAGATATCTTTCTTCATTTAAATTTTTTTTTTTCATTGCGGTGATGATATGTTTCTATCAATAATATGAAACACCATACACAAAGATGCCGAGAAACGTAAAATCGAAGATAAAAGCCCAGATTGCGTAACATTCTTACCTGATGGTGGTAAAAGTCGACATAGAAGTTGTATTGTCGTGACCTGTGCCTGTGTGAAAGGCTTATTTTACATCAACCAGGGAGCCGACAAGCCGGCACTTTTGCCGGGCCGACACGGGACCTACCGCCTCTTCACACGTAGCCGACAGCCGCACGTGTCTTGTGCGTATTCAGCTGAAATCGACTACAAATGGAGCAAGACCAGCTATTAGCGTGGTATCTCGGTACAGATGTTTGAAAAACAGACGAAGAAGAGGAGTGCATTGGGTCCGTCCACTCAATATGAGAAGAGAAGAATCGGGTGCTTTCGTTGTTCGAGGAATTAACGGCAGGTGAAGATAAATTTTTTAATTATTTGCCGATGAGTTAACGAACTTTCGACGATCTACATGCACGAATGAAGAGTTTAATTCAGCGCCGTAATACATCCTTCCGAGAACGTATCCAGCCTATACAAATGTTGGCAATTACAATCAGGTGAGTGGAAAAGAAAACAGTAGCTAAAATTTAAAAATAAATCATTATCCTAAAGTATGTAACTTTTTGTTATCACCTTAAAAAATTAAAACCCTGGTTAAACATTAAGCGACTCAATACTGAATTTTCAGTGACTTATGAAGCGTAGGGATCCGGAAGACATTCCGGAAAATTCTTCCACTGCTTGTTCGCAATACTGTGTGTCGGTAGTGGGTGGTTGATTATTTACTGCAACATTTGCAGATTGTTGTTCCTGGTAGAGAGGGAAACCTACGTGAGGTACTATGGTGAGCGATTGTATTGAGGTTTTCAAACTACTCCTTATGTTTCTTAATTTCGGAAAGAAGCTGCATAACCCTAACAGAAATTCGACTCCCTCATCGTCATCAAATGTTTCCAAAGGTGGAACTATCCCGCTGAAAAAGATATACGCCGATTGCGTTTCCTGTGTAGCCCATTAACCACGTCTACCTGTACTGTGTCAAATTTCCTTTTTTTTATTATTGCTTGATTCTACTGTTTTAAAACTACGTATTTCCTTTGTGATTGTCTCATTACCACCATTTTCTCGAAGCTGAGCGTCATGTGACCGAAAAAGTGTCATGAGAAAATTATCTTTCCGCATACTCATCATTATCAGTGAGTGTGAAACTGTCGGCAGTCGGACGTCCTTCTATTATTTTCTTCAAAAACTGAAGCTATTGACTGTATGTATACGTTCTGGGTGGCTGGCTCTCACTGCCATATTTTACGGATGACTCCTCTCACTCCTGTGGAAGAAATCGTGTGCAATTGCCCACTACTTCATGACAAATTTGCCTGAAACAAGAATACTATCTGAAGTGCTACGTCACACTACTATCCTTACAAAAAAGTTATATGGTATTCATCCTGTCTGAAGTAATACATCATGAAAAGCGGAGAAGTTTGTAGAAACACATTCAGTTTTGCTCTGGATTTCAAAAGTATTGGAGAGCAGTAGGAGATCAAAATTTTTTTGTTGTAAAACCACATGTGGGTAAGTTATTACATACAAAGTAATTTGTTCCCGAGAAGTGAAAGGCCAAACCACACATTTTTTCTTTTTATTATTTCATTTAAGAGAGAGCAAAACGTTGTACAACTTGTCGTAGACTTCTTTCTTTCACGAAAATACTGCCGGAGATATGTCTCAATGCTGTCGAAAATTGTGGGCGCACTATGCAATGGTGCGGTATGGTGTGAAGCAGGTGCGTATATTTCCACAAGCATTTAATTCACGAAAGTAGAACACCGCCATTGTTAATTGGGGATGTGTACAAATGTTCGTACATAGTTTCACCAATATCTGTGATGATCATGCTGGAATTCTTTCCTACATTAGACCACTGGGCACGGAATGGTCCTAATATAGGATTGTTCACTTTATTTCTTCCATTATTGTTACGTTAGGTATACACTACCCACTTTTCCAGAAGTATATAAAAATGTACTACTACTGAAACAGTTAATTTTTTCCAGATATCTGACCAGTGGCTGAACGTTCACAGATCTTCATTATAGTTACAGGCTTGGCATTTCCACAATCAATAAAACAGTCAGATGTGTGTGAGGCAAGCTATTTGGTCTATACGTTATGAATGTATGCCTCTACCCACCAATGACGACTTTGAAAACATTGCTGAAAAATTTGAGCAAAGAGCAAAATTGGCTCACTGCATTGGAGCTGTAGATGGAAAACACAGTGGTATCGTCCATCTACATAACTCAATGTACTACAATTACAAAGGATATTCATCAATAGTGTTGACGGCTGTGGCTGACTCTTACATTTACCAACGTAGATGTCGGCAGTTATAGCAAAGAGAGTGATTCTACTATATTTAAAGAATGTTCTTTGTGAAATTCACTGATGGAAAGAAAATAGTAATTCATGAAGACAGGTGCCTTCGTAGTACAGTAAGTCCATAGGTAACTTTTTTTTGTAATTGGTGATGAAGCGTTTGGACTGCATCAACTCCTTCTACGACCATCCTCTGGACACCAATTAACAGTTGCTAGAAGAGTGCTCGATTATCGCCTGTTAAGAGCTCGGAGGTACGTAAAATATTCATTTGGGATACTGACTAATAAATGGAAGATTTTAATTTAAGACCCGATTTTACTCTTGACATTGTGAAGGCGTGTGTTGTCTTACTCAATACCATTCTTAAAAAGGAAGGCTACAACCCCGAAGGTACATTGCCTATAACTGGACATGGAAGTATAACAAGAAGTGAATGTGTACGAGGGGAAATTTCTGACAATAATGTACGAAAAATAATGACGGATTATTTTATGACACCAGAGGGATCTGTGAAATGGAAATTATCTAAAATTTAATGTGCCTCTGATGTAATTTTTTTTGTGTTTAAAGTAAAAAATAAAGATTTGTACTTATCATAATCGTCTGTACCTTTGTCATACACCCGTTCAAAGCCTTCGTTCAGTTCTTTGCAAAATTCCATCCATGCATTCCTCGTTAGTATTCTGTCCTGATAAGTACCTAAAGTCTTGTGCCACGAAATGGTCGTTCCTGAACTAATGTCATCAGGATTTCGGTATCAATTTCCGCTATGACACATGTCCAGAACAGATTGAACCACCAACAAAGCAAAACACAACTGGTCGGCACACCATAGTTGTCGGGTAGAAGTGTAGCGCTCTACTGTTCGGCATCTGCGCCTTTATTTCCGCACGACACCGACAACGGGCCGACACAGTGGGTGGCGCCGGCATCCCACAGCCCCGGCCTGGCTGTCGCCTAGCCGTCCCCGTCGTCTGTGGGCGTGGTGTGAATCATCCCGCAAGCGCCCCACCCTCACAACGGGCTAACCGGTGTCGAATACCGGGTGCCGGGTAGACGCGAAATAAGCCTGAGTGGCTACCTGGCAGTGCGGATGAGCACATGGACGGACGGACCTGTTGGAACTGAACGGCGCCGCCATCATGGTGCGTTGTGCGGTCCCATAAAGTGAGTTCCGTGGCAGCTCTAATGACCTCATTCCGTCACGGAGCTGACGTTTAGACTCCAACTGCAGGTCTTAAAGTTTCATCCGCCTGTGGCGCGTTTGAACAGCCCTCGCCACGGTTGTAAACCGCAGACAAATGCTGCCACCTCTCCTGTGTCGGCGTACCTCGTCAGCAGTAGTAAATGAGTCGCCAAGAAAATTAGTCGGTTTACGACTAGTTGTTCTCATAATATACTCGCTTATACTATCAATAAACTGAAAGATCTTATCTACAGGTCCCCATTTTATTTTTAGAGATTAATGGCGCACGTTTGTTTGCAGCTGCTAATGAATTTTGCATACTGAATTGAACAAACGCCCATATAAGGTGTGAGATGATTTCCTGCACGTGTTGAAACTCTGTTTAAAAAAAAATGACTGAAGAAAGAACCGTTACCTTCGCTACACGAAAGAGCTAAAACTAAAACTTTTGAATTAAATGTTTTCACAAATTCGAAGAAGTTTACAATTCACAAACCCGCAAGGCTAACATTTCTATATGTTAATAACATTAACGAAAAGGATTATAAAATAAATTACTTGAAAATCCGTCAAATACATTCACTGGGGGCAGTACATCGTCGTCCAGTGGAAGAGTTTGCATCACACTGCCACAGCTTACCTTACTTAAGTGATATAACGACCCCGGCCTTTTTGCAACTGTCGAGTAGTGTACAATCTGCTTTGTGTTTCTTCCACATTGCTGTATAAACAACCAGAGTTGTTATCGTTCTGCGCGAAACATTAACGACCTGTGTATGAGGTGTCAACTAACAAGAGTGCTATTTTAGCACCTTCTTATAAGGTCGCTTTCTTGTCGTTTGTTCGGTAAAAATTTTGCAATTGATTTTAAGGTAACCTCGATAAGCTAGAGACTTGAAACTTTCAACACAGCTCAGAACCGGATGACAATGCAATATTACCTTGTGACTACGAAGGCGAGGGCACTCAGCAACTTGCCTTTCTTCTTACGAAGTTTATCAAACTTCTTCACAAGTTCCACCATCTCCTCCCCGTAGAGGCTTCTTATGTGACTACGAAGGCTTTCCCGGCGTAATAATTGATAATATTCTTCTCGGGTATGCAGCCGGATCATACCTTGCTCCCTTGTTTGTGTCTAGCGGAGTGTACCTTATTTACCACAACCATTTCCTAATGAGACACATTAAACGTTCAGCATAGCTCAAACTCGTTGACAATGAATTATGTATCCAATTTCGTGTCTGGTGAGTGGTGGAGGGTACTTCGTGTAGCATTGGTATTTGCCTCTTTTTATGTTCCACGAATGATTACTTTTTGGTAAGAACGGTTACTGGTAAGCCCCATGTGAGATCGATTCTGTCAAATTTTTACCTTTAAGGCCTTTTCATGAGATAGTCGTAGGAGGAAGCAATATATTGGTTGACTCAGGCAAACCGATACTGAAGTAATCCTG
This sequence comes from Schistocerca americana, assembly GCF_021461395.2. Classification (NCBI taxonomy): domain Eukaryota; kingdom Metazoa; phylum Arthropoda; class Insecta; order Orthoptera; family Acrididae; genus Schistocerca; species Schistocerca americana. Next base: position 673,558,370 of record NC_060121.1, on the reverse strand, counting down.
AAATTTACCACAGGTCTCTGTTATAATCTCGTCGAGAAACTTGAATTGGGTTGAAAATTTTGACCTCACAAGGCTAAAAAGCAGAAAATATTTGAATACAAAACTTTTTAACACTATACAGTTTTAAAAATTGTGATTGTGATCTTTCAATTATGAAAATACTTCTAGAATTTAAAACGAAAATCTTGGGACACTTGCAATACATAATTCATGCACGTATAGTTCATATCCTTTTCATTATTTCTTGCATAGGCCTCAGGTTCTTTTTGCTTTACATTACGCAAATATTTTCATTGCTATTAAAAGTTTACAAGCACACATTTCCTGGACTACCTGTATGGGGAGGGAATCTGTATACGACTGGGAAATATTGTTTAATACTTTCTAGTCAGTTTTAAAATCATGTTTATTAAAAGATTTTTTATTTAAATAATTATTTATTATTTGACTGAGCCAGGCATTGTTACGAGAGCGCAACTGCTGATTTTTTTCATATACGGTATTTAGTGTCTAGGATATGTCTGTGATATTCAAAGTAACTTGGCTATGTTTAAAACATTACCTTGATTAGAGATACATTTGTACTGTTTCAAAGTGAATTTATCTTACGCTGAAATTGTCACTCGTAAATTAAGTTACAATATGAAGATTAATATCAGTTTGATGCTATCACTCTGCTACGACAGCCTGACTGCAATACTGTATCTTATTTACTGCTTTGACAAGTTCAGTCTTCCCAGTCCACATTCACAACTATACCGTAAAGATAATTTACACTGTTTTACGCTTTTGGTGAAAATAACGAAGCATGCGCGTCACGGATATTTTGAAAAACTTAGTAATACGATTGCCTATACATTGCACACTTAACTAATATGCCCATTCAGCTGTTTCAGTGCAGTGGATAATCGTCCATTTCACTAACAGACCTATGTGTGTATGAAAATCACTACGCCTATCCGGCCGCATACATCTTAAGTCATCTAAGGACTATCGTGATGCCGCAACGTAATGTGACACAAATTTGCTATGCGAGAATCCGTGGCTAGCTCGAGTCATCTGGAGTTTCTCTATTTACGCCACTGTGAATAATAGCACCACGGCAGAGATGCTGTAGGAGCAGTAGATGAACTAGATTTGATTTTATTGTGGGTGGAAATATTTTGAAAGTATTTGGTTTTTAATATGTAAGAGATTTCCTACTTGCCACTATATTCCTTTAGTCCAAAATTAGAAGCTCATCCCTCATTATTCCTAGATATTTTAACGTTTCGATACAGTAATATGGTCGCAGCAAGATGTAGGGGAAGACTTGTTTCATTAAAATATTCACTGATGAGCTTTCGGCGCGATTTACAATTAACTTGAATCCCAGATTTTCTACAGATTTTATACTGATGGGTCATTCATGCGTAAATGGGCAAGACCGATGTTCCTAAAACTTAGAGTAAAATGAATAATAAATAAAACTCTTTACAAGTGTAACTGGCACCAATAACATGCCAGGACTCCGTAATCACGAAAATACGTAACCGTTCCTTCGATACTTCTCCACAGCTCGCAGCTGAAGTTGCGAGCTGAGCTATTGCCGATAACACGCGGTCTGAGAACAGCATATCTCAGACACCAACTTATGAAGTTAGGAAGACGGAGTCATACAGACGGCAGTTACGGACAGTGCAGTAAATTGTCAGAAATATGTAGATTGAAACTGTATGACAGAGGAGGATGATATCTGGGAACTCTGCCGTTCGAAGGCATTATTCTTATCAACTTAGCTATCCAGGCACGACTCACGATTTGTCGTCCAGTTTTGCATCCGCCGGTACCTCATCTTTTATCTTCCAAACTTCACAGAACCTGTCCAGCGTACTTTGTCGGACTAGCACACCGAAAAAAAACCGGATCTTTCTGAGAAATAGCGTAGCCACATTTTAGGGGATCGTTTCCAACATCGATGCTTATACATCCACCATACAGTCCGGATCCCTCACGAAGGGATTTACGTATTTTTAAAACCCGAAATAAAGACATTTGAGACCGTCGATTAGCATCGAACGAAGAGTTGCATTCCATGGTACTGTAATGGCTCTGTTCGCAATCGCAAATATTTTACCATGAAAAAAGTGGTCGTCCTTTGTCACAGTGGGATACGTGTACTTGCTGTTATGCCAATTACTTTTAAAATTATAAACAGTTCTTTCCATTTGTCTAACTATCATTTGACTTCCCGTCAAAGACGACCCAAGAATAGTTTGTCTGGATGTAAGTGCTGTGGCTGGATATATATCACGGAAAGCTGTAACCATATCTGCAACCATAATGACAGAAACTACATTGCTGTTACAGTATACAGAAATCAGTGATGGGAGCGTGTATACGGTAGACGTCCCATCCCCTCAGCATCAGCTGTGGCTTCGGGATGGTTCCTATATAATAAATACCGTCGAAAGGACGGCTGCAGGTTTCATTTTATTACATATGTGAACGGCCGAAGTCCCTCAAATCTTCAATCAGAAGGATGGACCAAATCAAACAATAGAGCGATGCAAACATTGGACATGAGATGGCACTAAGGATCGAATGAAACCAATAACTGGCAGTCTCTTGCCCTGTCATTTACGCTATGACAACAACTGATATTAACTATATCTGGCAGACCGCTCGAATTTATGGGCACAAAGGGCTGGTTGGCTAACTTTAATACTAATTGAAACTGAAATGCCGCAAGTTATCGAATTTTTTTCATATCAATTATTTCTCAGCACAAACAGTCCTGCAACGCCGTTACAAGTTTTTCAGACTGTTTCTGACCACCCTCTTTCTGACTCAATCAAATACTGTATCAAATATTTTTTTCTATGCAGTTTGTGAATTTTAATTAAATATTCTATACATCACGATTAACATGTCTACAGTTTTTCACGTCTTATGAAGAATAATAACTACAGGGTTGCTCCAGGTATGGGCGAATTATTTTATTCCACAAATATTCTGTGAACAGTTTTATAAGCACCCGTTTCATTACATTTTCTCTGGTTTCAGCTGTATCGTGTAATCCGGTGTCTTAACTGATGAAATATTATGTTTTCTTCATAATCTTATTTTTTTCCGTTGTCTCTTACCAAATTTTCAAAGTGTTCTCTCACATCTTCTTCAACTCATTTCCGAATAGCTTTGTTCAATTCAGTATATTATATTGTGTTCCTATTAACGTTTGCTTGAAACTTTCATCCTATAGTTTAAAAATTGCATTGCCCCACATCTGTTGCAGCTTGCATGAATACCGCACGTTTTGTCTACATTTGTGTAACGTATGTATTTTACGTCACTCTGAACAAATTCAATGATCTATATTCCTTACTTCTTGCCTCATAAGACGTTCTTTATCTTTTTGTGTCTTTCCAGATGTTTTGTGGTCCCAGTTCCCTCATGAGAAATCTTTTTGAAGAAATATCCCACTACTATTGCTGTATCACGGACCACGTTGGGTAAAAAAAAAAAAAAAAAAAAAAATCGCTGAGATATTAATTTCAGTTTTTTTGTGCATCAGGCTTAATGGTCTTTAATCTAACCGAATGTCATCTCTATTTTTACTATAAGACTCCTAGTCGTGGATGCGGACAATACCCCTGCATAGCTGAAGCTAACTTCGTAAAATATTTCAGGACACATTGATAGGGCTCACACGGAGCGATGAATGTGTTTGTAGGGCGTTACAGGCTCGCGTATACCCAGCTCGGCGGAGTCGTCTCTCCAAAGGCCCGTAAATTGGGCATTTTGCACGCTCGCATTCGCTCGAGCACAATGCATTCGGGCGTGCTTGAGTATGAATGTTCGGAGTGGGCTGGCGCCGGTCGAATGAGCCGCCGTGGGGAAGGGAGGGAGGGGCGTAGGCCGGCCGGTCTGGCGCGCTCGCTGCTTGCTGCTGAGACTGTTCATAGTAGCAGGCTCTCTGTATCTGCAGGCTCGTCTCGCTCCCAGCTGACTGAACCACTACTACTCAGATCAGTACAGTAAAACGGCTGACGTATATTCACTCACAGTGTTTCTCATGTTAGCCAATCAGGTTACTACAAGTAATTTAGAAAAGAAATCTTGTAATCCCGAAACTACACAAAATTTCATGAAAACAAAATTGAATCCTTTCCAAAAAATAAATTACTAACAAATTTAATACTCAACAGCCCTTCTGGTTGCCTTTTACAAACTCAGTTTCACTTGGAAATATGTCACAAATTCCCCTATTGCACAACATTCCTTCACATAGTTTTGATAAAATATCACATTATCACGTTAAATATGTCATCCATTCACTTTCTCAGTCTCTCCAAAACACTCACACTACCATAACTCAGTGAAATAATAATTTTCCAAAGTACTTTTTATTACGTCAGAAATCTGTGGTGATGAAACTAAAGAAAATTTCAGAAAATTAGATTTTATGTACCTATCCTCTTAGTTGTTGTTTCATTTGAGACTGTGGACAGATACATAGCAGTGTGCAACTTAGTTTGACAATGGTAGCACTGTTATTACGTGTTTAGGTAAATATTTATGTAAAACAATAAAGTGGTAGCCAGGATTGCAGGAATTCTTCTTATTCCATGATTACCAGTATCGGCGACACTAAAGCTGCCATCGTCGGATCTTAGGACACATACAGATTACAACATCCAGGCAAATAATGGTGATATTAATATTTGCCTATAACATCCAGGCCTTACAGAGTTGTCGTAAATAGCACATAGGCGTCCAAGAGAGATGACGTTATAAACGTTAGCCCGCATCTCGTGGTCGTGCGGTAGCGTTCTCGCTTCCCACGCCCGGGTTCCAGTGTTCGATTCCCGGCGGGGTCAGGGATTTTCTCTGCCTCGTGGTGGCTGGGTGTTGTGTGCTGTCCTTAGGATAGTTAGGTTTAAGTGGTTCTAAGTTCTAGGCGACTGATGATCATAGATGTTAAGTCCCATAGTGCTCAGAGCCATTTGAACCATTTGTTATAAACGTTAAGTGTCTACATTAAATACAAGCGCAAGCTAGTACCTGTGCGAGCGTGAAAACCAAAATCTACTCTCCTCCCGGCTCCACGGCAAGCCATGCTTTCGTGCAAGACGACAACTCGTAATAACATGCTACGTTACACAGCCTTGTGCAGCACGGATCGCTGTGAGATGTGCAGTAAGAGCGTCAGTGAGGTTCTGGAAGCTACCAGCAGGGAAGTGGTGACATGCCGACTCCAGTGCAGTGGCTATCTTCTATAGGTCTCCCCGTTGAGGATCCATGGCACGAACAGCCCGATGGAAGTGGTCCCACAGATTCTCAACAGGGTTTAAGCCCATGGAGTTTGGTGGCCAGGGACTGCAGTAAACTAGTCCTGGTGCTCTTTGCACTACGCACGAACACTGCGAGCTGTATGACACGTTTCATTGTCGTGCTGGTAGACGCCGACGTGTCCACGGAAAACAAACTGTATATAGGGGTGGATATGGTCCCCAAGGACAGATACTTGAGCTGATCTATATTTCCTTCCACAATAATGAGGGAATGCGAAGAAAATATTCCCCTGACCATAACGCTCCCTGCTTCGCCCTGGAACCTTCCGGTGAATGCTGCAGGGTATTTGCTTTCAGACGTTTCACGTCGATGTACCACGAAACGTGATTTGTATAAAAAGTCCACCTGCCGCCATTCAGCCGGCCGCGGTTCTAGGCGCTCAGTCAGGAACCGCGCGACTGCTACGATCGCAGGTTCGAATCCTGCCTAGGGCATGGATGTGTGTGATGTCCTTAGGTTAGTTAGGTTTAAGTAGTTCTAAGTTCTAGGGGACTGATGACCACAGATGTTAAGTCCCATAGTGCTCAGAGCCATTTGAACCATTTTTTTTTTTTTTTTGTCGCCACTCAGTCGACGTCCAGTTGCGGTATTGGCTCGTAAATTCCAGCCCACGTCGTCGAAGAGACATTGTTGGTAGCCCTTGTTCACCAGGGCGGCCAGTTGCTCAACAATTGCAAGTCTGTTTGCCCATACACAGCTCCGCAGTCGTCGTTCACACCTGTCATCTACGACTCGTGGTGTACCGCAGATGCCTCTGCGCCGGTTTTGGGTAGCGCCATTTTGGCATGTGCTGTATACATTATTACCGTGATGCGCAAATAATTTACAAACTTAACCATTTTGGAAATACTTTCACCGTTGATTGATCAGAAAGCCAAAGACCATGCCCTTTTGCACGTCAGATAAAGCTCTCCTTCTCCACATCACAATAACGCCTACAATAACATCTCCATGTCCCTCCCCGCCCCGCCAGCACGCCTTAAATACCCTCCCACTGCTAACGATGCCATCTGTCGACTGCAAGTGGTTACTGCATGTTGGCGTCGAACATAGGCGGTGGTTACATTAATGTGACTTGACCGTATATGCAAGGGGGGCAATCCGATTACTGCCGCCTCGTATGTTCAATCAAGTGCGACTCTGATGAAGGTATATAAGCACAGACATGTACGTAAAGCATTAGTGCGGCCTCTGAACGGAAACTTCTGATGGTCCACTATGTCTCAGATCACTATCGCCAAGTACACATTAGTTTGTTCAGTAGTTTAATCTTTAACAAAATGTCAATATTGAAAAGCATTGCTTCAAAATACTGTCATCGCGGCCAGATCTCGTGTATCATGCAAAGTATATACGTTCTCTTGAATGATTTTCAAGGGTACTGCTAATAACAGAGATGCAAGCTCTGCGTAGCACAGTGCTTCGACACTAGTGAGTAGAAAACTTGGTCCTGTTCGCACCACCGTGACGTGCCCCCTATACGGAAACTGTCTGTAATGCAAGAAAACATCCGCTTACATAGTTTTGCGGGAAAGAACCGGAACGTTGCGCTATTAACATAAGAGCGTGACACTATGGAAACAGTCACGAATGCAGTGATCCATTGTATGCCGATTAGAAGTGACTTACATAACTTTACAGGAAAGATTGTGTACATTCTGCTACTAACATAATAGCGCATCTAATTTATACTAGGTCGAAGCGCAAGTTCGCGGCGTTTTCATTTTCCGTGAAGGTATTCCGGTTGCTATGGGTTTACTTATCGATTGTCATTTTTTATTTGTATTTCACTGTTGCTGTCTGAGTTTACATATAATCATTTTGTCGTTTGGAGAGAGTGAGAGTGTCGAGAGGAAAAATTGGAACATTTCCTACACATTACTCTACTGTTTGAGTTCAACAGAGGGGCGACAGCCGCGGAGGCAGCCAGGATCATTTTCGCTTTGTATGGACTAATGCCGTTGGACAGAACACGGCAAGAAAATTGTTTTCTCCTTTTAAGAAGGATCATTTTGATATTAGTTACTATACGTGTTCAGCAACACTTTCAGAATTTGATGGAGATCATTTAAACGCATTAATCGACAATGATCCACGCCAGTGTACTCGAGGAGAGGTAAATGTGATGAACTGCAATCATTCCACCACAGTGCGACATTTGCATACCATGGGGAAGTTTCAAAAGTCGGTAGTAGGGGTACTTCATGCTCTAAGCCAAAATCATAAAAATCAGCGGGTGGCCATACGCAAATCTCCGCTTTATCAACAACAATTGTCTCGTTATCAATACAGACCATTCCTGCCCTGTACCATAACTAGTGACGAGAAACAGTGTGCTTATCCTAACGTAATGAAAAGAAGGGAATGGTTGAGCACAAATAAAGCAATAACTCACCGCACAAATACCTAACCCGCATCCACAAAACATAATGTTACGCATCTGTTAGAACAGCAACGACGATGAACTACGAATTGCTTCCCCGTGGGGTAAACATTGCTGCTGACATTTATTGTCAGCAACTGGACGTTTTGCATATGCGATCCAAGAACAGCGACCTGCATGAAGTGATTTTATTTTACGATAACGTCCGCTCGCATTCTGCTGGACTGACAAAAACCACTACAAAGAGACTGGGCTGGGAAGTCTGTCCGCATCCGCCTCGTTCACCAGATTTACATGTTTTCCGCTCTGTATCGAACAACTTCAAGGCACTTCGATTCCGGATGAAAATATGCCCTGAACATAGTTCGACGAGTTCTTCGCCTCAAAACCACTCGAGTTCTAGAGACGAGGAATCGAATGTTGCCCCAGCCTTGGCAGACTGTTGTAAATAGTGAATGAGAACATGTTGTTGGCGACCAAAGTCTCTGTCATGTGAATATGTTGTGTTTATTACAGTTATGGAAAGGCTACGAACTTATGCACCAACCCAATATTACAGCACTTAAGCTGTTTTGAAGTGAGATCCAGTACATACGGGCATGGAGGAATCAATTGTTTTTTCAAGGATTTCTCATGAACATATGACTTTAATATCGACTTTAAAATGTTAGGGACCATTGCGTTACGAAAACAGTGAATTACTTGCTCCTGCTTATGTATGAATTATTTACGTTTAGGGAATAACAGAGGACATTTTCCCCGATATTCTGCTATCGTTGGTTATTAACATGAAAAAGAGAAGGCAATAACAAAGAAGGAACAGCATACAGCTTGCGATCAGTATATTGACTGTCGTTGGTAATCTGTAAAGATATTTACTGTGCTCCATGTAACCACAACAAGATCCCAGCACCTTCAGTAGTGGAGACTAAACTTTACAGATCTTTCAAAACCTCTATTTGGTTGTGGCACTCTGTATTCAGGCTGAGTCTGCTTGTAATGCTAGCCGACTACACGTACGCTACCAGAACTTTTTTTATCGACTCCTATTAGAAAAGTTCCCCGGTGTTTCGCTGGCGCGAACCACGAGCTGCTCCCAAGAAGCCAGGCCATTCAGGCCCGCGAATATCAGCAAACTTTCGTAATAAACGCCAGATAAAAAATCAGAAAACCGACGTATGCTGGTAACGCGACACTTGACAGGCGCGAAAGCGTACACAGTTTGGTTAGTGTCTGACATATTCTGCGACTGCAGTCAACATAGTCATGAAATAGATCACATTCCATTAGGAACTATCTTTAACAAAGTGATCCACTTATCAAGTAAAGTACGGTCACTATAGTAAAGTCTTGGTAGTAGCTAATGCAAAAATAGTGCAGTAATACTTACTGTGAATCAAATTTTATCCGTCGTCCACGATTTTAACCACAATTGGGAAAACAAATACATAAACGTAGATTTTCGCTTTAGTAGAATACGACGTAAGCTATGCAATTTTACAGTAATAACCCAGTACGTTGTGCACACATCACGTCTATACAATTCCAAACAATATTCCAGTCTGTTCCAGAGGTGCAGAAATTTAGCGTAGTAATAATAATGAGCGAATGGCATTGGTGGCCGGGAGACCCCTCGTGGGGCGGTTCGGCCGCCGCTCCACAAGTTCTTTAACGTCACTACGGCGACTTGCGAGAGAATGAGGATGAAAATGATGATGAAAGACACACAACACCCAGTCATCTCGAGGCAGAGAAAATCCCTGAACCCGCCGGAAACCGAACCCGTGACCCCATGCGCGAGAAGCGAGAACGCTACCGCAAGACCACGAGCCGCGGGCTTCAGCGTAGTGCTACGTATGGTAGCACAAATCACAAGGAAAGTAACTCGAAATTCTTATCTTTTACTCTTTGCTCATCCCTGCTGCCACAGGCTCTCTCTCTCAGGAACGCTGTCATCGTTTATTTTTCTCCACATACTAAATCATTTGGATTTCATTAAATATCAACACTGTGACTGCAAATTTAAATACAACTGCAAATTCTGTTACTACTTTCCCGTCATCAGTCTTCTAACTCGTTTATTCTCTCCATCATAGAGTTGCACTCACGCCAAAGTGTCTCATTATCCGTTAGTGTTGGGAATATATTTCTCCTGTCACCCTCTATAATTTTGTCAGATTTTCGCTGCACCCCGGCACTGTATGTATGGTCGCCCCAACTCCTCCCTCTTCTCCATCTCCTCCCCCTCCTTTCCCTGCCATTCTTCACTCACTAGGCCAATTCCTTCAGCTGTAAGATCAGAGAGGTGTTATCCTGTTGCTTGTGTGATTTCCTGCCTCCGGCCAACTCCCCCCTCCCCCGGCAGATCTGGGCTCCTGTTGGAAAGCTGGTGCAGCCTGCATGGTTGCCAGATCATCCAGGCTCGCCAAGTGTCACTCTCGTACTTTACACTGTAGTCTGTGTAGCATCATGTAGCCTCAGCAGCGGACATCATCCGGGCAGAACATGGTAGGAAAACTGGCATGTAAGTATTAATTCACCTCTCTCTCGTTGTTCGTTGTGGATATGTGTAATTTCACAAATATTTTTTTCCACAGACAAGAGCCCTCTGACACAGTAAAGCAGAAATCAGCATTAACTGATATGTTGGAGCAGGAGACGACTGTTTGAGCTCCTTTTGTCTGCACTGCTTCCACTGATCGAACCACAGAACATGGACAGGTAACCTCATATTTCGGAACAGGACACGCAGCCCACCGATCTGAAGCCTTATGGTCCCAGGGTACTTCGCCTCTACATATAATCTGCCTGCCAGCGGATCAAAGTGTGTAATTACAGGGTTAGAAACCGATAGTGACTGAGCTGTATCAATATAAATGGAGAATGTTAAACATGGTAACAAAGTGTGGTTTGTGGGTACTGTGTGGGGTGCCGTATGCTGTACAATCTAGTTCATTGATGTTCAGTTGATGAAGGGGTATCACCTGTCACATACTACAATCGACATCCACATCTATCGCCTTAAGGTAAGCATCATCGAATTGTAGGAAGACGCAACACCAAGGTAACCTCTGGAGACTCTTCCGTTTATTAACATCATTCATGTGCCACGAATTTGTGTGATCTATACAATGCATTATGGATTACGACAGACAATCCGAGCCATTAGGAACAATATGTCAAAGCTGAATTCAAAGGGTTTGTAAGCTGTCTGCATGAGCGTAGTATGTATGTGAATGACTTAGAAAACTGTCTAAATTCATGTGTCCACACAGTGCCAAAGACAGCTACTGTTACCCACATATGTATTAAAACCCTACAAGTGGAATTTGCACATGTAATACGTAAATTTTTGTGTTGCATCCATCTGTTTGAATGTGATGCACTGTGCATTTAACGCATATAAGAAACAATTATTTGGGAAATACTGACGTGTGCACAGTGTAGGGAGAGAAAAAAGAGAGAATATTTTTTTACGATTCTGAATAACAGTTTATGACAACATAAGTTGTAAACAACATCTTCTTACGAAATTCATTCATTTTTTTTCTAATCGCGTCCTGTGATTTAAGAATTTATAGATGTGTACAGCTATTGTATCTCAATGAGTAAGGTAACTGAAAAGGAAATACTTACTATCCATTCTGACTGGCTAATCTAAAGTGCCACAACGCTTTGTGTAGATTATGACTTTTTCTTTTAAGAAAGACCTATAGATGGAAAATAATTTTATTTATCTCTTTTTACAACCCTCACAGTATAGTTTGATAGGAGGAGGTCCATTAATTTGACATTGTGCTTACAAATCATAATATATTTAATTAGATTCAAACTTAGAAATAAGTGCATGACTCAGAATCATTTGAGGTTTGATTGCCACCTTTTTTGTGTATAAACTGAATATGCTGTGTACACATCTGAGGCTGTGTGTGTATGACTGTATACAAATTTGCATAGTTCAAGTTTTTCATCTGTTCGAAGTCATCAAAGACTTAATTTTGGTTAGTTTTCACATTCAGCCTGTAAACCAAAAACAATTGGTTAATGAAAGCTATGTGAAATATCGCATGACTTATATACAGTACAACTGCCAATGTAATTGGGTATGAGTACTCAAGGTGTGTTTTGTAAATGAGAAAAGGGATGAAGGGTAAAAAAATTCCTTCATGTACTCACTATACAAATACAATATTATTTTTTGTAGAGTATGTTCTCTACAAATACTGAAACATTCTTTGTTAGGCATTTATTCCTACAAGGATACTTTCTTACACTAATTTTAATAACGACTTGCAGAATAGAAAAAATATAATCTGTGTTGTAAGAAATGCAGCAGCAAGATTTATATTCACTATGTTCTGATGAAAATCTTTGAAGTTGTTACAGTGGGACACTCTTTACAATGTCATTTGAAACATCGTTATTGCAATGGAGAAATTTACAATGTCATTAGATATGTAGTTGTTGTAATGGAAACTTTTGTTTGAAATTTGACTCTTGTAATGTTGTTTTTGGTTTACAGGCTGAATGTGAAAACTAACCAAAATTAAGTCTTTGATGACTTCGAACAGATGAAAAACTTGAACTTTGCAATATGTATACAGTCATACACACACAGCCTCAGATGTGTACACAGCATATTCAGTTTATACACAAAAAAGGTGGCAATCAATCAGACACATATGCATAAATACACATTTATTTCTACTATGTTAAACAGATCATAGTAGTCCACACACACTAATATACACATACACCATTTAGAGGTAAATACATACACTCTCTCTCTCCCTATCTCTCTCTCTCTCTCTCTCTCTCTCTTTTCAACCTCGACAGCCATTGAAGTCGCACAACACAAACATCCTTTCCTTGCCTTTGGGTGGCACTTGTCAATGTACAGTATGTGTTCTTTTTCTATCTAAGACCACCAAACCCTTCAATCTGCGATCCTTTCACTTGTTTTTCATTAGGACGACAACATTATAATTGGCAGGTATTATGCCATAAGGAATACTGTCCACATATCCAGATGTGCCGAATGCGCTGGGTTGACATCATAATTACTTGATATGGATGGCAGACCTTCACCCAAAATATGACGCTGTCTGTATCCATAAAAAATAACTTCCTGTGTGTAAAACGATTTTACACAAACATGTGATGAAGCAGCTACATGTGGAGTTTGGATAGGATGAATATGCACCTGCCAACGTAGAATGGTTTCGTGAACTATAACGAAACATTTGCCATCGCCAGAACGACGAAACCTTTGTTGAAGATTTCTTGACCAGATTTAAATGGTTGAGGAACTCGACCCTCTCACAGATTCCAATACTGTTTGCAGCATGTCAAACCGGACTATTGAGTGCTCACTGCCAGAAACAGACAATCCATTTCACTAGTAATTTTCAGTTTAACTCGTAGTTGCAAATCATCGTAACTCACCGTCTCTCCTCACCTGTCTCTTCGTAACATCTTGGACAGATATTAATCTTCCTAACGGGCCGAAGCTCCTAAAATTACAAAAAATTATATACGTACGTGAATTAACATTATACAATAAATTAGAATTTCTTGGTAATACATTACATTCTATCTCTTCACACAAAATCATTCCCTTTGAAGGTCAGCAGCATCAGCAGAGAAAACGTAATTTAAAAAATCAAAACAGAAGAAAAATTGATACCGATTTCATTAATATTTCACAGAACTCTAAACGATTAGTAGCAGTACATATACAATATAATAACATATGCAAATTAAGTCCATTACCCTACGGCCGATTAAAATGACTTGTCAGGCAAAGAAATACATTATTTAGTCAACAAAACTCACTGTATGATCGATAAGTAATTTACGTGCAGTTTATCAATGTAAAATTGAAATCAGCTACACCTTAGACGTCTTTTCGAATACACGGCGTAGTCTACGAAAGCACTTCGTTGGTACAAAAGGCTAATATGTTTACCGAGAGATAAGACACGCGTCGTTGGCCGAGGCGCAAACCTGTCCCATCTCCCGCGTGCCGGCCGGCCACACAGGGCTGTGACTGCTGCAGTGTTGGAGCGTGCGGAAACTCGCTGTTCGGCTGGACGTCTCTGTTGGTAGCGCTGACACACTCGCCCACCAGCGGGGGTACTCAAAGGTGCGGGCCCGCCGTTTTCCTTGCCGCCTAGTGGAAGACCATAAGGAGCAGCGAAAGATCAGATGTGTGGAATTGCTTTCGCGTTACGAGGCTAATCGTGACAACTTTTTGTAGAAAATTGTCACAGACGATGAAACACGGCTTTATCACTTCTAATCGGAAACAAAATGGCAATCCATGGAGCGGCGCTACACCAACTCTCCTCCGAACAGAAACTTAAAAGCCCTACCTTCTTCCGGTAAAGTGATAGCGACGGCCTTCTGGGACTGTGCAGGGGTTCTTCTGTTTGATGTCATCATCTGTGGTACAACGATCAACTATGAACTGTGTTGTGCTACCCTCGGCAAATTGAAGAAACGAGTTCAGCGCATTCGTTGCCACAAAAATGGAAACGAACTTCTCCTTCTCCATAACAACAAAACGCCTCACAAAAGTCTACGCACCCGAGAGGAGCTCACAACCTTCAATGGACTGTATTCCCTCATCCGCCCTAAAGCCCCATCTCGCACATTCCGACTTCCATCTGTTAGGCCCAATGAAGGATGCGCTCCACAGTAAGCAGTGTATGGGTGATGTTGAGATTATTGATGCAGCAAGACGTTGGCTCCGGTGTCGACCAGCAGAATGGCAACATGCGGGATGCAGACCCTCACAGTAAGCTGGCGTATGGTCGTCGCATTGAAGGGAGATTATATTGAAAAACAGTGTTTTGAAGCTAGAAGAGTGAGGAATAGTAAGGTATATTGGAATCTTGAATGAAACAATCCCGCTGTCAGAAAAAAATGTGTTGCATTACTTATTGAACGCTACTCGTATTTCCGAGAGGAAAAAAGAATACGGCAGGTGAGGACACTTATGTAATATTGTGGCATAACTGTTTCAGCATGTCAGTAACGACATCTCACTTATCTGTGGAGAGACTCCATACTGCCAAAGATATGATGGCATATGATGGCTACCAGTGAACATCTCAAAGACACAAGAAGCAGTTCAGTTTGACTGAGTTAATATCATCCCAAAAGGACCCAAGCGAATTGCTGGTACTGTTGCAGTCCACAAGTGATCAAAACCTGACAGTCACTTACGCTCTGCGCATTCATGATGTAGGGGCGAACTTGGCCATTACTAACCGTCGCAGGTACAGGCTGTGCAGACCGCGGGCACGTGGTGAGCACAAGAGACGCCGCCCACTCGTCTCCCGGCGGCAGTGAGTAAAGTGCTGAGCGCTGTTCGCGCTAGTTTTGCTTACTGCCCTGAATAATAAGCAGACGTCTGCAGACGACGCTGGGCCAAGGAAACTTCTCAGTTGTTTCTTGTAATAGCCAGAAGTTTCAATTAGTAGCGACAGGGTATCTCAGAGAAGTGCCAGTGCCGAACTTCCTATCAGGCCGTTCATCCCTGCACAAAACGAGGGCGTGGAGAGACAGACTTTGAATTCTGTAACGCCTCGAAAGAGACAGTACTGCGATAAACTTGGGAATTATCACTTTTGCGTGTGTTTTGCTTGCAACTATTCATTGTTCTCTTTCGTTTAGAACTATTAAACAAACACTCTGTACAGTAGCAACATATTTACGCTTGCCTGTTTGTATAAGTACCAATTTGTATATCTAGCTGTCATTGATATCTGGCATTCCTCTTTAAGGCTATGATATTTAAAGTTTGGACTGCCGTAGATATAATTCTAGTAGCTAAATTTTTAAGTACTGTTGACATAACGTCAGATTTTATTAATCAAAATCTTCTTATGCAGAGAAGATTATTATTTTTCTTAGTGTCTCACGAAAACATATTTAAAACTGGTAAGGTAATTTACTTGTCTCTTCAGAAACTTTACTGTAACATGGCTTAAGGTGCGACCCACATTTGTGTTTAGAGGGTAGCAGCTAAAATATCTCTGAGATAATAATGATATTTTTCTGTATCTATACACTCTACAGCAATGATGTAAATCGTAAGAAGTTTTAAAACAAGTAATATGTATATGATTTATAAAAAATTTAAATAGGAGAGTCATTTCAAAAGCCCGGCACCCTGAACACGCGCGACTGTTACAGCAGCGTGATCAAGATGAAATTCGTGTCACTTATGAGCGAGTTTTTAAGCGTGATGGTAGTATATGTGTCTGTTGGTTCGCGTGGCTGTGTCGTGAGTCATTTAGTTTTAAAATGGAAAACCGAATCACGTATGATCACACGTAACGACCACTGTTTCTACACCAGAATCGAAGAATCCCTACGTGGAAAGAACCCAACAGGAGCTTACAACGCTTTGAGGGAAGTGTGTGGAATAATGTTGTGGGTCGTTACACTGTATTACAGTGATCTGGTCGTTTCCGTGAAGGTCGGGTAAGCACTGAGGGACATCCAAGAAGTGGATGGCCACCAGCTGCAGCAGACTATAACTCTCAAGTTATTGTTAAAGATATTTCTATAGAGGATCGACAAAAACATGTGAGGAATTGGCATTGGAGGCCAGAATATCTGTCACGTCAGTTCACTGAATCATAACAGAAAAAGATGAAAAAAGTTTCTGGCAGATGGGTTCCGTATGAACTGACTGAAAAGCAGACAGTCGGCAGCAAAAGAATAGCAGAAGAATTGTTTCAAAGCTATACATCTGAAGGGGAACTGTTTCTGAAACGGACTGTTGCACTTGATGAGACATGGAAAAGAGATATTTGAGCCAGAAAAGTCTCTGTCGTCTCGATGGAAAAAATTCCGTCGCCAACTACTAAAGGGGAAGCTGATGATGATCTTTGCGTATGACATGAATTGAATCACCACTACGAATACAATGCCCCAAGGGATGGCTGTAACAGGCATGTATTGTATTGTATGTTAACCGGGGGCAGTGGCAGAAGGAAAACCGCCTAAAAACCATCCACAGACTGGCCGGCTCACCGGACCTCGACACAAGTCCTCCGGGCGTATTCGTGCTGGGCACCAGGCGGTCATTCCCGCCCGGAAAGCCGTGCGTTAGACTGCACGGCCAACGGGACGGGCAACAGGCATGTACTATAAGCTACTTCTGCGAAACATTTTGCGCCCGAAAGCACGTCAAAGAACGCCTGAAATGCTTGCGGCTGGTTTCCTCAGTTTGCACGATAATGCAAGACCGTATATTGCCCTACCAGTGGGAGAAACTCTCGTAATATATGGATGGGCAATACTTGCTCACCCGCCACAAATTCCTGACATGAGCCCTCTAGACTTTGTTTCCCAAATTGAAGGAATAAGTCCGTGGAGAACTTACAACTGTTGAAGTTTCCAGCTAGATGGCCCGAGTAATCAGACAGCTCAATAGTGAAGGTGCTCTATCCTGAATACAGAAGTTACCAAAATGTTGGACAGCTGTCATAAGCTTGAATGGAGGTTATTTCGAAAGCTTGGAAAGGTATTTTGTAAAATAAATTATTTTCTTCGATTCTATCTTACAGTGTGAAGAACTTTGGAAATGGCCCACGTATGAGAATTACAAGAGGCCAGGAATGATCCAGATGCACTACGGTAAGACGAGAAGTACACATGAAGGGTAGAGTATTTGTATGCTTTTATACTCATAAAAATGAGTTCTTTATTGAGCAATTGACGTTGAATGGTGCTCATTTTCAACTTAACTAAGCTTGCCTCCTGACCAGCGAAAGGAGTTTCTATCATATTAGGTAGACCCTCCCATAATAAGGAGTCCAATTTGTGTGGCCTACATCATTTGGAAACAGATATTTTGAAGGATAAAATTTTATTTAGTTCTATAACATTTACACTATGGGGAATAAACATAAAAATCTCATATAAAAGCTGTGTGATTATATTAAACCACCGTTACAGCTTAAATCGCTTGTGGAAATATGGAAGAAATGTAGGCAACAGGAATTGTGTTAGGAACAAACTCACTGGGTAAGTAGCGATGATGAAGTAAGTTATTGTAGTTTATTCATCCATGGATTGTTTTAGAAGCATGTTGGACATATCTTTGTATTGCAGTTAAGGAACCGCAAAAATTATATAATTCATACATATAACGATTTTCATACTTCCGGGTCTAGTTTGACAAGGATGGGACAGGTAGTCGACCATGGTCTTATAGTAAGAACTGTGCAAGAACTTGCCTGAAAGAATTTAGGAAAACCACAGGAACCTCAACTAGGATGCCCAGATATAAACTGGAGCCTCAACTCTGTCAGATACAAGGCCAATCTGTTAGAAACAGTGCTACCTCATTCAGTTTATCTGTAGTAGCTCGGTCGAGTCTTAATACGGTGCCTTCTACCTCTTCCCGTTACATTTGGTGTTGCTGTTACTTTCGGCGTCAGAAGTTGCCATTACAATTGGTGTCAGGATAGCGGATGTCAGCTGTACAGTATGACGTTTGAGCCCACCACCTGCATTACAGTCACAAAATGAGTGTTGACCAATTTTTCTTTTTGAGTGATGGATGTTTTCTTCCTTTTTTTGTTTGTGTTTTGAATATGGCTCATGGCAGGCCATTGTAGATGTTTTGCATGGGCATAGTATTTTTTGTTGTCAAAGTAAGTGTTAGTGTATTTGAGTCAGTAAGATTTATTTTCCTTTTTTGGCGGCATTTCATTGCTTTTGCATTGTGATTCTTCAGTTTCTCCCGACGTATTTGTTGCTCGAACAGTCCACAGGTATACTGCCGATTCATAGTGTCCTACGGGCACAAATTTCGGCGATCAGCCATGTCGCCATCGTTAGGTGCGCTGACGAACTGAGCTCCTGAGGGCGGGCGGACGTAGCAAGCACATCGACGCTACGACAGATTCCGATTCACACGTCTTCGCGACCGCCGGCTCACAGGTGCGGACGGCGAAGAGAACGGCCCGCGGGGGAAGCGGATTTAAATCGGCCGCCCGTCCTCAGGAGCTCAGTTCATCAGCGCACCTGACGATGGCGACATGTCTGATCGTCGAAATATTGTGCCCATTGGACACTATGAAACGGCAGTATACCCCAGGACTGTTCCAGCTACTTTTGCATTGGTTTATGATGATACTGAGAGTGATGATACGGAGCTGTAGGAAGTAAGGTTGTTCTTGCACTTAATGTTTTGTTTTGGCACTAATTGGGGACGAAAGCAACACAATGGCAGAGTCAAGAACGCAAGGTGTGTCGGAACCAGAAGCGGTGCGGATTTTGATGGAAAAGATAGAACAATTGACAGCGGACAATACGCAGTTGCGAAGTGAATTAACATCTAGAAGTGAGTGGGAAACCACATAGGATCAGTCGTTTCTGCCTTGGATGTCGCAGCAGGAGATTGATCCAGCTGCCGCAAGTTTGATTATTACGCTTTCTGGCCAGGCATCTGAGGATGTGCGTTTGTTTGTGGAGGACTTGGAAACTTCGGCTGTGATTAATGGTTGGTCTGATGAACAGTTCTTACATGTAGCCAAGATTAGATTCATGGGTGAAGCGTAGACATATGTAAGTTGTTCTGAGGCTTTAAGGAAGGCAAGACAGTTTAACCTACTGAAGGAGGTGCCTTTACAAAGGTACAAGAAACAGAATAGGGCTCTTTACTTTAGGGAGAG
This sequence comes from Schistocerca americana, assembly GCF_021461395.2. NCBI lineage: Eukaryota > Metazoa > Arthropoda > Insecta > Orthoptera > Acrididae > Schistocerca > Schistocerca americana. The sequence goes on along the minus strand of NC_060121.1, from coordinate 673,538,954 downwards.
GAGAATAAGAGAAATTAACGAGTACACTTACGAGTTGGGTCAAAGCGAAGAAGCGAATGGCGTTCTGTTCCCAGAGCCCGGTCAAAGGACACTTGATTTTTGAGGGGATTACCAGCACATATGTCGCGGAAATTGCGCGAAGGAACACCGAAAGATTTGTATTTGGCCATTCAGCTGGCAATCCCATATGAGAAAATAGATGTGGCAGTGAGGTACTTGATAGACAAACAGTGTTTACAGGAGGTATAAAATGTTGTTGGTGTGGTCATACAGGACATATTCAGAGGCAATGTACCCAGTCACTGAGGAATAGAGGAAGGGGTGGAAATCAGCAGAGGATGGAGAAGTGGAGTTAGTAGAGATGGACAATCGTTAAACAACGGAGGTGACCCAAGACCCACCTAAGGGAGCTCCTTTTAATCTCAGTCCTACAAATACGCATGGAGAGGTCGAATGTTCAGTGGTAGGATCCATAGGAACTAAAACGTTTAAGATTTTGTTGGACACAGGGGTGCAAATGTCAATAGCTACTAAGAGTTTAATGGGATGCAGGAAGTTAGACCCACCACGTTATAGGTTGCGTGGAGTCGGGGGATAAGGAGGTCATACCTTTGGGGCCAGTGATAGTTGACTTTCGCATAGGGAAAGTCCGACTTGATGTATGGATGGAGTTAGTACAATGGGTAAGCGAGGGCTACGACAGGATACTAGGAGTAGATTTCTTGCATCAACACCATGCCAAATTTGACCTTGGACAACGAACTGTGGAACTTGGTGGAACGTTATTTCAGCTAGCGGAAACTTTTGTTGATGCAGAGGTGTCGCGAGGGTGTGCAATGTAATGAACAAACGAATTGAACCGCGTACATTCACATGAAGGCTTAATTCGCATGAGTGTGTGTCTGGTGGTGCCAGGAATTCACTTTGTGTAAGTGTGGAATCGAATCTACCTGTAGGTATAGCATGTGTTATTGAACCATTGGAGGATAATGAAGGTTTGGGTCCATTTGGTTGTTTTGTTAACGAAGTATTCTACGGGTACAAGAGGGAAACGACGGGCGAGTAGTTCCCGTGAAAGTGGATAATTTTTGTGCTGTAGCTGAAAATTTGAGTTATAGTAGCAAATTTGCCAACAGGGAATGAAGCACCTGATTACCGTAAACCTTACAGAACACCGAGGTATTTGCACCGATTGTAGAGGAGTGCATGGATCAGCAGCTTGCGGACGGTATTATAGAGCATAGTAATACTTGCTGGGGAGTGGGGATTGTCGTTGTGCTTAAAAAATCGATGGACGGAACAAAGAAATACAGGTTCTGTTGTGACTACCAGTACCTCAATAAGAAGACAGTAATGGACGCATACCCCATTCCAATAATATCAGAGACTTTGGACCACTTAGTACCAGTACATTTCTGCGATGGATTTGACAAGTGGTTATCATGATTTAGAGGTGGCTCCAGAGGATCGTCCATAAACTGCGTTCTCTATTCCTGGATGACATTACCAGTACATCAGAATGATATTCGGTTTGAAAATCGCTTCGGCAACGTTTCAGAGGTTGCTAGAGAGTGTGTTGAGGGGTTTGAAACCGTGGCAGCGTCTTGTTTCTTTGGATGACATTATAGTGTTTTCAAGTAGTATGGAGCAACATAGACAGCAGTTAAGGGATGTCTTTATGTGGTTAAGAGCAGCTCGTTTGACGTTGAGCCTGGAGAAGTGTTTTCGCACTAGAAGAAGTAATATATTTGGGTCATATTACTACTAGGGACGGAGTGCTAACAGATCCGAGGTTGGTACAGGCTGTAAGGGATTTTTGGGAACCGAAAACTTTTAAGGAAGTGCAGTCATTCATCGGAATTTCCAATTTCTATCGAAAGTTTGTGAAGGGTTTTGCAGATTAAGCACAGCCGTTGATGCGACTGTTACGGAAGGGTGTGAAATTTCACTGGACAGAAGAGTGTCAGAAAACATTTGATAAACTGAAAGAAGTATTAACATCAAGTCGGGTTCTTTTGTTTCCAGATTATGAAAAGCAGTTTATACTAGCATGCGATGCGTCGAATGAGGCATTAGGGTGTGTTCTTAGTCAGGAAATTGATGGGGAAGAATATCCTGTAGCCTATGCGTCCAGGCAGTTGAATGCAGCACAGAGGAATTACTCAAAAACAGAGAGGGAGATGCTTAGCGTAATCTATGGAGTCACATATTTTAAATGTTATTTATATGGGAGAAGATTTCAGGTAGTGACAAATCATACCGCGTTGAAGTGGTTGCTGGGGTTGAAGGATTCATCCATTAGACTCGATAGACGGGCTGTGAGGCTTAGTCAGTTCGACTACGAGGTGGTGCACAAGCCTGGGAAGAAGCACGGTATTGCGGATGCACTAAGTAGGAAGGTGCAAAAGTAAAAGTCATAGGTTATGACCTAGCAGTGTGGCAAAAATTGCAGGACGCGGACAACGATTGTAAATTGTATCAGAGACAGCCATAATTTAATATGTACGACGGTCTTCTGTGCAGGGACACGAAGTTAGGACCAAGCGTAGTAGTGCCAGTGAAGCTGAGAGATGAGGTTTTAAAAGAATCACATTATCGCGTGTTATCTAGCCATGGAGGGCGTATGGCGACGAATAGGAGATTGGCGGAGAGGTATTGGTGGAGTGCTAGGAAAGGAGATGTGGATCAGTATGTCAAGAATTGTATACCATGTGCGCAGAGTGCAGATTTGAGTCGGAAATAGATACATCTACAATGATTGCCGGAAGCGACATGTCTATTCTCTATGTTGGGGATCGATGTCTTAGGACGTTTCAGGCGAACACCATTGGGAAACAGATTCGTTCTGACAATAATAGAGCAGAATGAGATTTTCACGCTGCAGCGAAGTGTGCGCTAATATGAAACTTCCTGGCAGATTAAAACCGTGTGCCGGACCGAGACTCGAACTCGGGACCTTTGCCTTTCGCCGGCAAGTGCTCTACCAACTGAGCTACCCAAGAACGACTCACGCCCCGTCTTCACAGCTTTAATTCTGCCAGTACCTCGTCTCCTACCTTCCAAACTTTACAGAAGCTCTCCTGCGAACCATGCAGAACTAGCACTCCTGAAAGAAAGGATATTGCGGAGACATGGCTTAGACACAGCCTGGGGGATGTTTCCAGAATGATATTTTTACTCTGCAGCGGAGTGTGCGCTGATATGAAACTTCGTGGCAGATTAAAACAGTGTGCCGGGCCGAGACTCGAACTCGGGACCTTTGCCTTTCGCGGGCAAGTTCTCTGCCAACTGAGTTCGAGTCTCGGCCCGACACACAGTTTTAATCTGCCAGGAAGTTTCAATAAAAGACCATTTTTCGAGGTATGTGGAGATGGTGGCTATGCCAAATCAACAGGCAGCAATTGTCGCGCAATCTTGGTAAATAACTGGATTTTGAAGTTCGGTGTACCGGAGACAATAATTGCTGACCAAGGGACCAACTTCAAGTCGGATTTAATGAAGCAACTGCGTAAATTGTTGAACGTCAGGAAGTTGAGGACGAGCGCGTTGCATCCACAGGCGAATTGAAGGACAGAACGGGTACGCAGAACAATAGGGAAGATGCTGAGTTTTTATGTGGATTCTCATCGCCGTCAATGGGACGAGTATTTGAAGCATATTGTATGTGCATACAATGAAAAATTCCATAAAAATACCAGTTTGTCTCCATATGAGGTAGCGGAAAATGCGGTCACCGTTTGACTTAATGAAGCTACAGAAAGGAAGGACCAGAGAATCTGTACGTCAGTTCGCAAGAACAATTCTGAAGGTTTGGAAACAGGTACAAAAGGCGAATATGAAGGCTTTGGAAAGCCAAGAAGACGCAGTGAAGAGGAAAGGTAGTTTACCGCAGTATAGAATAGGGCAATGGGTAATGCTATCCAGCCCCTATACGCCAAAAGGAAAAACGAAGAAGTTCGTCATGAGGTAAAGGGCAATATCAAGCACACTCCTGGAAATGGAAAAAAGAACACATTGACACCGGTGTGTCAGACCCACCATACTTGCTCCGGACACTGCGAGAGGGCTGTACAAGCAATGATCACACGCACGGCACAGCGGACACACCAGGAACCGCGGTGTTGGCCGTCGAATGGCGCTAGCTGCGCAGCATTTGTGCACCGCCGCCGTCAGTGTCAGCCAGTTTGCCGTGGCATACGGAGCTCCATCGCAGTCTTTAACACTGGTAGCATGCCGCGACAGCGTGGACGTGAACCGCATGTGCAGTTGACGGACTTTGAGCGAGGGCGTATAGTGGGCATGCGGGAGGCCGGGTGGACGTACCGCCGAATTGCTCAACACGTGGGGCGTGAGGTCTCCACAGTAGATCGATGTTGTCGCCAGCGGTCGGCGGAAGGTGCACGTGCCCGTCGACCTGGGACCGGACCTCAGCGACGCACGGATGCACGTCAAGACCGTAGGATCTTACGCAGTGCCGTAGGGGACCGCACCGCCACTTCCCAGCAAATTAGGGACACTGTTGCTCCTGGGGTATCGGCGAGGACCATTCGCAACCGTCTCCATGAAGCTGGGCTACGGTCCCGCACATCGTTAGGCCGTCTTCCGCTCACGCCCCAACATCGTGCAGCCCGCCTCCAGTGGTGTCGCGACAGGCGTGAATGGAGGGACGAATGGAGACGTGTCGTCATCAGCGATGAGAGTCGCTTCTGCCTTGGTGCCAATGATGGTCGTACGCGTGTTTGGCGCCGTGCAGGCGAGCGCCACAATCAGGACTGCATACGACCGAGGCACACAGGGCCAACACCCGGCATCATGGTGTGGGGAGCGATCTCCTACACTGGCCGTACACCACTGGTGATCGTCGACGGGACACTGAATAGTGCACGGTACATCCAAACCGTCATCGAACCCATCGTTCTACCATTCCTAGACCGGCAAGGGAACTTGCTGTTCCAACAGGACAACGCACGTCCGCATGTATCCCGTGCCACCCAACGTGCTCTAGAAGGTGTAAGTCAACTACCCTGGCCAGCAAGATCTCCGGATCTGTCCCCCATTGAGCATGTTTGGGACTGGATGAAGCGTCGTCTCACGCGGTCTGCACGTCCAGCACGAACGCTGGTCCAACTGAGGCGCCAGGTGGAAATGGCATGGCAAGCCGTTCCACAGGACTGCATCCAGCATCTCTACGATCGTCTCCATGGGAGAATAGCAGCCTGCATTGCTGCGAAAGGTGGATATACACTGTACTAGTGCCGACATTGTGCATGCTCTGTTGCCTGTGTCTATGTGCCTGTGGTTCTGTCAGTGTGATCATGTGATGTATCTGACCCCAGGAATGTGTCAATAAAGTTTCCCCTTCCTGGGACAATGAATTCACGGTGTTCTTATTTCAATTTCCAGTAGTGTAGTTGAAACCACATCCCCCGTTAATGTTAAGCTTTACCTGCCAACTAGAACAACGATAATACATATTGGACAGTTGCCCAAATGTGTTTCGCGGCATGTCACAGGAAGGAAAGGGAACGAAAGAGAGAGTGAAGAGAGATGCTAAGCATAGAGAAAACCAGGAAGATAGAGTACAGCACGAAGTACCGTATGCTTTGCGATCCAGAGAGTAGTAGGGTATTTGTAGTTGTTTTTTTTTTTTTTTTTTTTTGTTTTCTTGCTATGTATCAATGGGTTTGCGTAGATTAATTAGGCATTTTATTTTCGTGTATGTGTTTTCGTGTATTGTGAGCCTACTGGGGATAGCAGTCTTTTTGAAGAGGGAGGAAGAGTGATTGTGATCCCTGTGCTTCTGTCACTGCATAGGGGAGCGTTGAGCAAGTTTGTAGAAGTAAACAACTGAGGAGGTATTGCTGATTTCAGCAGCTCGCAGCTGGTACTCCGAGACGACAAGGGAGCAATTACGGAGCTGCCATAGAAGGAAGGTAACGGTATGTCCAGCCAGGGTGATAGGCACCAATCCGTACACGTGCACAGTGCAGCTATATTTAGCCAGGAGGAAAGGAACAGACTGTCCACGGGACATCGTGGAGCCAAATTTGGGCTTGCAATGGGTCGGGATGTATTGTATCTTCTTCACCTACGAGAATCTGGTAGTAGTAGGAAGTTGTTTTGAGTGGGGAGTATATGCAAAAGCGAAACGTATAGAGCTCGAGGAGAGCAGAATTTTAATCAATGGAACTGTGTCTGTCATAATAGGACCAACCTCCAAACGGCCAGCATCAATTTCAGGAGTCACGCAATTGAATGTTACACAGCCATAGCTTTACTGGCCAGAAGCCACTAGGAGCCAGGTCTATTGAGATCCGTAAACCAGTTCATTTTAGAGCAAGAGGGGCGCATATCAGGCGAACAGCTTGTGCTACATGTTGCTCAGTATAGGGAAAGGCAACGACCAATAACGATCATTTGGAGAGCCTATGTTCCAGGTGTCTTCGCAGCCTTAATTCTGTTATGTGTTGTTTTCATTCTGATCAGGCAGAGAACCAATTCCAAGAGGTAGTCCAAGTCCCAGTGGATTGGCGTGAGATGGGTAGGTAAGTGGTTGATCGAACAGTGGTCGTCCAGTAAAGAATTTTGGCGTTTTGTGTGATGTGTTTTAAGAGGCAGTAGATCACATTTAAGTTTTCTAAAAGTAAGGAAATATGTCATAGGTGCCGACCCAAATAAGTTAAGAGTTAGTTAAAGGTCGACCCAGGTACCAGGTGTTTCCGAAGAGGGAATAATGTAGCAGCACCACAGTTTAAGATAGGAGTGATAGATTCGGTGCAACATTTCTGAGTGCACAAGTTGCAGCCAGATGCAGGACTGTTGACAGTAAGTTACGATGACCAGCAGCTGCAAAGTAGAATGGAGGCCACAGGGTTCATCAAACCACTGAAAAGAGTAAAACGCAGTGGTTTACATGGCTCAAGTTACAGGCAGAAGGGGCCCGCTAGCACAACCTAGGTGTTGTGAGTACATAGAGCAGCGAGTTAGGAAAACAGAGGGACACAGCCTCGTATAAATAGGTGCCGGTTTTCTAACATGGCATTCAAGTGTGACAGCTCTCCTGGACAGCAGGGCGTGTCACACCACCGATTACACACAGCAACAGATGGGACGCCAGCATTCCAGTCCACTGCGGGTCACTGGTTCGACCCTCTGAGGCCTATGTGGGGTCCATAGCCAGCCAGCGAGAGGCCGCTCCATGGCTCGCTACTGCAGGCATGCTTGTTGGCTCCCAACACACGCCGGAGGCATCCCGAGGCGAGGGCCGCAGATTTGGACGTCGGATCGCAGGCGCTTGTTTTCGCCCACGACGTTGAAGAAGCATGCAGCGGGCCGCCTGCGGCTCCCGACGAGCAGCGCTGAGGCGGTAGGGGTGAAGATCGCTGAATTGGCTGTTGGCGCATCCTGACGTCGAGGCCGTACAATGCTGACACACAGCAGTGTGGGCACAGGTTCATGAGCAGCCATTCCGCGCCAAGCCGTTTCGCCGTCAGCAAAGTGGTGTCCTCTGTTGTGGGACCTGGTGACGCAGACTGAGGGGACCATGGCACTGTAGTTGAAAACAATACAAAAGCTCGGACAAGTCTTAAAACGGTTCCTTCTGCCTCTGCCTGCTACATTTGGTGTTGCTGTTACTTTCGGTGTCATAAGTTGCCACTATAGTATACAACAACGCTTGACAAAGAAATTATTAAATAGTACAAAAGGCTAGTGTTCATTCTTCGATCATTGCACACCCCAAGTCACTGTACACGCCATACACACAACTTTTTTTAACTTAGCACTTGATTGTGTCTGCAAAATATGTTGTGAATATAGTTAGTAGTATAGAAGTAATAAATTAAAATTTCGTGCCTGTTGCTGCAGTTTTACTGAATGAACAGCGAAAATGTATTAAGCAAGAACCTTTTTTATGTACTTACATATCCCATAGATTATTTTAATAATTCTTTTATGGAAATCATGTGGAATGTGTGCCAGTTTATGGGATGTTTCTACATGGCCAGTGTCACCATTAATCAAAATACTATTTTTAGTCCTAATCACTCAGTTAAGCTGGAAAACTAATATTCTCTTACAGCCCACAAGTTTTTTATAAAAATCCTTTCACAGAATACAAGGATTTATACAGGACTAATGATTTTTCTTCGATTTAAAACTTGCTTTGCTATCTGTCATATATTGTATAGCATTGGGCAAATGATAAACAGTTTTGTTGCTGCATATTGAATTACTTTCTGAGCCACTGGCAGTTTTAATTATGGTGAATACAGGTAAGTCTTTCCTCAAGTATTGTAGATATGGACGACATCAATCGTCTCAAACTGACATGGATTTATAAGGAATTTCACTAGGGAATATATATATTGCGCTGGTGCAGTTAAAACGCCTTACTCCTTGAAGACTTGCCTAAATGACAACCACGGGTGAAAACCACATATTGTCCACAGTGATCGCTTTTGTGCTTGCAGTAGTATATTCGTAAGTAACGAGCTACCCCAGAAAATTGTTTCATAGCACAATATTGACCTGAAATAGTTCAGCAGATTGATTCGTTAGTTTTGAAGATTAGTGTTTATATTAAGACCAAAAGTGGCTGAAGTTAACTGTTTGAGCAGCTCAGTGATGTGTATCTTCTAGTTCAAGCCCTCATCAGTATGTATATCCAAAAATTGGATCATGTTTCCATGTTTCCGACTGCTATTCGTGTGCTACATAAATTACTGGTATGTCTCCTTTTTTTGTACAGAACTCAATATAGTGTGTTTTCTCAAAATTATGGGACAGTCCATTTCCAGAAAACGATATATAATGGTTTGAAAAGTTTAAAATTTCTTCTGTTACTTTCTCTCTAATAGGATTTATTGTAACATTAGTATCATCTGTAAAATATAATTATTCTGCTTGACTAATGTCGAAAGTCATTCAAATGTATGAGGAATAGGAGTGTACCCAAAATTGGGATTTCAGGTGCTCTCTTCCTGATTTCTCCCCAGTATCTTAAATTGTCTAAAAAACTAAAGCATGTAAGTTGTAAATGAAATTTCGTACTGATATCCGAAGAGTTGTTCTAACTTAATAAGTAATGTCCTTAATAATACACTCCTGGAAATGGAAAAAAGAACACATTGACACCGGTGTGTCAGACCCACCATACTTGCTCCGGACACTGCGAGAGGGCTGTACAAGCAATGATCACACGCACGGCACAGCGGACACACCAGGAACCGCGGTGTTGGCCGTCGAATGGCGCTAGCTGCGCAGCATTTGTGCACCGCCGCCGTCAGTGTCAGCCAGTTTGCCGTGGCATACGGAGCTCCATCGCAGTCTTTAACACTGGTAGCATGCCGCGACAGCGTGGACGTGAACCGTATGTGCAGTTGACAGACTTTGAGCGAGGGCGTATAGTGGGCATGCGGGAGGCCGGGTGGACGTACCGCCGAATTGCTCAACACGTGGGGCGTGAGGTCTCCACAGTACATCGATGTTGTCGCCAGTGGTCGGCGGAAGGTGCACGTGCCCGTCGACCTGGGACCGGACCGCAGCGACGCACGGATGCACGCCAAGACCGTAGGATCCTACGCAGTGCCGTAGGGGACCGCACCGCCACTTCCCAGCAAATTAGGGACACTGTTGCTCCTGGGGTATCGGCGAGGACCATTCGCAACCGTCTCCATGAAGCTGGGCTACGGTCCCGCACACCGTTAGGCCGTCTTCCGCTCACGCCCCAACATCGTGCAGCCCGCCTCCAGTGGTGTCGCGACAGGCGTGAATGGAGGGACGAATGGAGACGTGTCCTCTTCAGCGATGAGAGTCGCTTCTGCCTTGGTGCCAATGATGGTCGTATGCGTGTTTGGCGCCGTGCAGGTGAGCGCCACAATCAGGACTACATACGACCGAGGCACACAGGGCCAACACCCGGCATCATGGTGTGGGGAGCGATCTCCTACACTGGCCGTACACCACTGGTGATCGTCGAGGGGACACTGAATAGCGCACGGTACATCCAAACCGTCATCGAACCCATCGTTCTACCATTCCTAGACCGGCAAGGGAACTTGCTGTTCCAACAGGACAATGCACGTCCGCATGTATCCCGTGCCACCCAACGTGCTCTAGAAGGTGTAAGTCAACTACCCTGGCCAGCAAGATCTCCGGATCTGTCCCCCATTGAGCATGTTTGGGACTGGATGAAGCGTCGTCTCACGCGGTCTGCACGTCCAGCACGAACGCTGGTCCAACTGAGGCGCCAGGTGGAAATGGCATGGCAAGCCGTTCCACAGGACTACGTCCAGCATCTCTACGATCGTCTCCATGGGAGAATAGCAGCCTGCATTGCTGCGAAAGGTGGATATACACTGTACTAGTGCCGACATTGTGCATGCTCTGTTGCCTGTGTCTATGTGCCTGTGGTTCTGTCAGTGTGATCATGTGATGTATCTGACCCCAGGAATGTGTCAATAAAATTTCCCCCTCCTGGGACAATGAATTCACGGTGTTCTTATTTCAATTTCCCGGAGTGTATATGTAATGCATGTCTGGCCCAGGAAATGTTCCCATAAAGATTAAAATATGCAATTGTTAAATCTTTTATAAGAAAAGTGACAACGAAAACTTAAATAACTTTCGCTCAGTTTCGTTTAACCCATACGGACACCGGTCTCTTCTAGTCAAGTTGTGCCACAAATTTCTATCCTCCACGATTCTAGTCAATACCTCCTCATTAGTTATGTGATCTACCCATCTAATCTTCAGCATTCTTCTGTAGCACCACATTTTGAAAGCTTCTATTCTCTTCTTCTCCAAACTTATTGTCGTCCATGTTTCACTTCCTCACATGGCTACACTCTATACAAATACTCGCAGAAACGACTTCCCAACACTTAAATCTATACTCGATGTTAACAAATTTCTCTTCTTCAGAAACGATTTCCTTGCCATTGCCAGTCTACATTTTATATCCTCTCTACGTCGACCATCATCAGTTATTTTGCTCCCCAAATAGCATAACTCCTACACTACTCTAAGTGTCTCATTTCCTAATCTAATTCCCTCAGCATCACCTGATTTAATTAAACTATATTCCATTACCCTCGTTTCGCTGTTGTTGATGTTCTTCTTATATCCTCCTTTCAAGACACTGTCCATTCAATTCAACTGCTCGTCCAGATCCTCTGCTGTCTCTGACAGAATTACAGTGTCATCGGCAAATCTCAAAGTTTATATTTCTTCTCCATGGATTTTAATTCCTACTCGAAATATTTCTTTTGTCTCCTTTACTACTTGCTCGATATACAGATTGAATAACATCGGGAGAATGCTACAACCCTGTCTCACTCCCTTCTCAACCACTGCTTCCCTTTCAAGCCCCTCGACTCTTATAACGGCCATCTGGTTTCTGTATAAATTGTAAATAGCCATTTGGCTCCCTGTATTTTACCCCCGCCACCTTCAGAATATATATATATATATATATATATATATATATATATATATATATATATATATATACTATATGGTAAGACAGAGATTTAGGAACCAGATTTTTCCCGGGGCAGATGTGGACTCTGACCACAATCTATTGGTTATGAACTGTAGATTAAATCTGAAGAAACTGCAAAAAGGTGGGAATTTAACGAGATGGGACCTGGATAAACTGAAAGAACCAGAGGTTTTACAGAGTTTCAGGGAGAGCATGAGGGAACAACTGACAGGAATGGGGGAAAGAAATACAGTAGAAGAAGAATGGGTAGCTTTGAGGAATGAAATAGTGAAGGCAGCAGACGATCAAGTAGGTATAAAGACGAGGGCTAGTAGAAATCCTTGGGTAACAGAAGAGATATTGAAATTAATTGATGAAAGGAGAAAATACAAAAATGCAGCAAGTGAAGCAGGCAAAAAGGAACACAATCGTCTCAAAAATGAGATCGACAGGAAGTGCAAAATTGCTAAGCAGTGATGGCTAGAGGACAAATGTAAGGATGTAGAGGCTTATCTCGTGAGGGGTAAGATAGAAACTGCCTACAGGAAAATTAAAGAGACCTTTGGAGAAAAGAGAACCACTTGCATGAATATCAAGTGCTCAGATGGATTCCCAGTTCCGAGCAAAGAAGGGAAAGCAGAAAGGTGGGAGGAGTATATAGAGGGTCTACACAGGGGCTATGTTCTTGGGGAGAATATTATGGAAATGGAAGAGGAGGTAGATGAAGATGAAATGGGAGATACGATACTGCGTGAAGAGTTTGACAGAGCACTGAAAGACCTAAGTCGAAACAATGCCCGGGGAGTAGACAACATTCCATTAGAACTACTGACAGCCTGGGGAGAGCCATGCTGACAAAACTTTACCATCTGGTGAGGAAGACAAGCGAAATTCCTTCAGACTTCAAGATGAATATAATAATTCCAATCCCAAAGAAAGTAGGTGTTGACAGATGTGAAAATTACCGAACTATCAGTTTAATAAGTCACAGCTGCAAAATACTAACGCGAATTCTTTACAGACGAATGGAAAAACTGATAGAAGCCGACCTCGGGGAAGATCAGTTTGGATTCCGTAGGAATGTTGCAACACGTGAGGCAATACTGACCCTACGACTTATCTTAGAAGAAAGATTAAGGAAAGGCAAACCTACGTTTCTAGCATTTGTAAACATAGAGAAACCTTTTAACAATGTTGACTGGAATACACTCTTTCAAATTCTAAATGTGGCAGGGGTAAAACACAGGGAGCGAAAGGCTATTTACAATTTGTACAGAAACCAGATGGCAGTTATAAGAGTCGAGGGGCATGAAAGGGAATCAGTGGTTGGGAAGGGAGTGAGACAGGGTTGTAGCCTATCCCCGACGCTATTCAATCTGTATATTGAGAAAGCAGTTAGGCAAACGAAAGAAAAGTTCGGAGTAGGTATTAAAATCCATGGAGAAGAAATAAAAACTTCGAGGTTCGCCGATGACATTGTAATTCTGTCAGAGACAGCAAAGGACTTGGAAGAGCTGTTGAACGGAAAAGACAGTGTCTTGAAAGGAGGATATAAGATGAACAGCAACAAAAGCAAAACGAGGATAATGGAATGTAGTCGAATCAAGTCGGGTGATGCTGCGGGACTTAGATTAGGAAATGAGACACTTAAAGTAGTAATCGAGTTTTGCTATTTGGGGAGCAAAATAACTGATGATGGTCGAAGTAGAGAGGATATAAAATGTAGAGTGGCAATGGCAAGGAAAGTGTTTCTGAAGAAGAAAAATTTGTTAACATCGAGTATTGATTTAAGTTCCAGGAAGTCGTTTCTGAAAGTATTTGAATGCAGTGTAGCCATGTATGGAAGTGAAACATGGACGATAAATAGTTTAGACAAGAAGGGAATAGAAGCTTTCGAAATGTGGTGCTACAGCAGAATGCTGAAGATTAGATGGGTAGATCTCATAACTAATGAGGAGGTACTGAATAAAATTGGGGAGAAGAGGAGTTTGTGGAACAACTTGACTAGAAGAAGGGATCGGTTGGTAGGACATGTTCTCAGGCATCAAGGGATCACCAATTTAGTACTGGAGGGCGGCGTGGAGGGTAAAAATCGTAGAGGGATACCAAGAGAAGAATGCACTAAGCAGATTCAAAAGGATGTAGGCTGCAGTAGGTACTGGGAGATGAAGAGGATTGCACAGGATAGAGTAGCATGGAGAGCTGCATCAAACCAGTCTCAGGACTAAGACCACAACAACAGCAACCTTCAGAATTTGAAAGAGGGTATGCCAGTCGATATTCTCATTAACTTTTAAGTCTACAAATCCTAGAAATGTAGGATTGCCTTTCCTTTATCTATCTTCTAAGATAAGTCGTTGGGTCAGTATTGCCTCACGTGTTCCAATATTTTTACGGAATCCGAACTGATCTTCCCCGAGGTCGGCTTCTAACAGTTTTTCCATTCGTCTGTAAAGAATTTGCGTTAGTATTTTGCAGTCGTGACTTATTAAACTGATAGTTCGGTAATTTTCGCATCTGTCAACACCTGATTTGGCTCAAATGGCTCTGAGCACTATACGACTTAACAACCGTAGCGGTTGCTCGGCTCCAGACTGTAGCGCCTAGAACCGCACGGCCACTCCGGCCGGCAACACCGGCTTTCTTTCGAATTGGAATTATTTTATTCTTCTTGATGTCTGAGGGTATTTCGCCTGTCTCATACATCTTGCTAACCAGATGGTAGAGTTTTGTCAGGACTGGCTCTCCCAAGGCTGTCAGTAGTTCTAATGGAATGTTGTCTACACCCGGGGCCTTGTTTCAACTTAGGTCTTTCAGTGCTCTGTTAAACTCTTCACACAGTATCATATCTCCCATCTCATCTTCATCTACCTCCTCTTCCATTTCCATAATAATGTCCTCATGAACACAGCCCCTGTGTAGACCCTCTATATACTCCTTCCACCTTTCTGCTTTCCACTCTTTGCTTAGAACTGGGTTTCCATCTGAGCTCATGATATTCGTACAAGTGGTTCTCTTTTCTTCAAAGGTCTCTTTAATTTTCATGTAGGCAGTACCTACCTTATCCCTAGTGATATATGCCTCTAAATCTTTACATTTGTCCTCTAGCCATCCCTGCTCAGCCATTTTGCACTTCCTGCCGATCTCATTTTTGAGACATTTGTATTCCTTTTTGCCTGCTTCTTTTACTGCATTTTTATATTTTCTCCTTTCATCAATTAAATTCAATATCTCTTCTGTCACAAAAGGGTTTTTATTAGCCGTCGTCTTTTTATCTGCTTGATCCTCTGCTGCTTTCACTACTTCATCCCTCAAAGCTACCCATTCTTCTTCTACTGTATTTCTTTCCCCCATTCTTGTCAGTCGTTCCCTAATACTCTCTCTGAAGCTCTCTACAACATCTGGTTCTTTCAGTTTATACAGGTCCCATCTCCTCAAATTCCCACCTTTTTGCAGTTTCTTCAGTTTTAATCTACAGTTCATAACCAACTGATTGTGGGCAGAGTCCACATCTGCTCCTGGAAATGTCTTACCATTTAAAATCTGGTTCCTAAATCTCTGTCTTACCATTATATAATCTATCTGACACCTTCCGGTGTCTCCAGGCTTCTTCCATGTATACAACTTTCTTTTATGATTCTTGAACCAAGTGTTAGCTATGATTAAGTTATGCTCTGTGCAAAATTCTACATGGCGGCTTCCTCTTTCATTTCTTACTCTCAATCCATATTCACCTACTACGTTTCCTTCTCTTCCTTTTCCTACTGTCGAATTCCTATCACCGATGACCTTTAAATTTTCGTCTCCCTTCACTATGTGAATAATTTCTTTTATCTCATCATACATTTCATCAATCTCTTCGTCATCTGCAGAGCTAGTTGGCATATAAACGTGTACTACTGCAGTAGGCGTGAGCTTCGTGTCTATCTTGGCCACAATAATGCGTTTACTATGCTGTTTGTAGTAGCTTACCCGCACTCCTATTTTTTATTCATTATTAACCCTACTCCAGCATTTCCTCTATTTGTTTTTGTATTTATAACCCTGTATTCACCTGATCAGAATTCTTCTTCCTCCTACCACCGAACTTCACTAATTCCCACTATATCTAACTTTTACCTATCCATTGACTCTTTTTAAATGTTCTAACCTACCTACTCGATTAAGGGACCTGACATTCCACGCTCCGATCCGTAGAACGCCAGTTTTCTTTCTCCTGATAACGACGTCCTCTTGAGTTGTCCCCGCACGGAGATCCGAATGGAGGACTATTTTACGTCCGAAATATTTTGCCCAAGAGGAATCCATTATCATTTAACCATACAGTAAAGCTGCATGCCCTCGAGAAAAATTACGGCTGTAGTTTCCCCTTGCTTTCAGCCGTTCGCAGTATCAGCACAGCAAGGCCGTTTTGGTTAGCGCTACAATGCCAGATCAGTCATTCATCCAGACTGTTGCCCCTGCAACTCCTGAAAAGGCTCCTACCCTTCTTCAGGAGCCACACGTTTGTCTGGCCTCTCAACAGATACCCCTCCGTTGTGGTTGTATCTACGGTACGGCTATCTGTACCGATGAGGCACGCAACCTCCCCACCAAAGGCAAGGTCCATTGTTCATGGGGGAGGGGGGTGAGCATCAGCATTAGTAAGCGTAAAATTCAGTACGCATCCACAAAACACTGAAGGACCATGGAGAATAACTTGCGCACCTACTCCGCTGTTCGTAGTATCAGATGTATTATCAACAGCTTTATACACTGTAAGGAGTGTACACCTAAAATAACGCGGCACAACTATTCTTTGAATTATTCAGCACAACATTTTGCCTTTTTTTGTTAAGTAGGAGTGAAAGCAGTTGTGTATGATAATATTTGCCGAGAAGTATAAATAGCAACTGTTCTGAAATCCAAACTGTCAGATATTTAATAAGTTGCTTCTGATAAAATTCTCTTGTGTGCGTTTATTTTTCGAATGTTTTGGAACAAGATTCTGCTAAATTTACTGGTGTTGGTATTACTTCCAGTTGCTTAAGGCTTTGTAGAATGATATTCATAATCTATGACCACGCTTCTTCGCCTGAACGATGTAGCCCTATTTTTGCTGCTACATTTAAGAAGTTAAAAAAAGCTTGCATTTCGTAAATTATCTATTATCTGTCAGAACACTGTCTTTTAATTTAATTGTTGTGGTATCTTCTACACTCATATGATGTCCTGTCTTCCGTTTGACAATAACACATATATTATTATTATCAATTTCTGTTAAGCTCTCCATATCTCTAGACATTTTAATGACTTCTCTTGGCATGTTACAGTATTTTTGTAAGTACGAGTAAATTTCCCCTTTCTTTCATAATCAATTTTAATCCCTGCAGTTATCTACAAGGAAATCTGTGCAGACTACTAACTGTATTTTATTCTCTGACAGATGGTTTAATAATGCATCTATATTTCTCACAAATAGCTGATAGTTTCCTATATGGGGTCTGTAGACAATTACAAGTATTCTGAAGTAACAACTCACAGTCAAACGCTTCTAGGCATCGATTCACAAAAAACCTGTTTGTATCAAAATTTCTGAATTTGTCTTCACCTTTTACATTAGTTGCTACTTCTCCTCTCTCTGTGTTCACTTTAGACAATACTGATGTGTAATCCCTTATATTTAACTTTACTCTCCCCATGGTTACATGGTGTTAAGAGCGACACACACCGTCTATGGCTTCAGAAATTCTCACATGTTCTAAACATACGAGTAGCCAATCTACCGTATTTTCCAGCACCCTACGTTTAATATGAAACAAACCAATTTTACTTTTTTGGAAGATGTAAATCGAACATTCAACTGTTGACGAGAGATACAAATCATTGAAGATCTGCCTCATACTAGACGCCCTCGGTCATCAACCTCGGATGAACACCGTTACCAAAAACTTTCGTTTCGTGGATACACTGACATAATGCATCAGAACTGCGCGCTGCATTTTAGAAGTTAACTGAGAGGGATGTGTCGACCTAAACGGTATTAAACCGACTCCACACTACCAGTTTGGCATCTAAACTTTCATCGCTAACAACAATGAAAAGATGCAGAGTGGTGGTGAGGAAGACTGTGAACAGGGGTACATGTGAAATGGAACATGGTTCGTAAGTGCTGATTCTCTTTAGTGGCAAGCAGACTTGTGTGGGACCTGATAATGTCTTAGACTACTAAGGAAGCGCCTAGGTAGCAGTGCATGTTTCAGGCTTACAAGAGAGTGGTGGATCCATCATATTTGGGGCTGATATCATATACGGATGATTTGACAGCTCTCATGCCCATGAAGGAGCTGTGCAATATAGGAACAAGATCCGCCAAGATGCTGCCCAGCACTAAAATCAAAAAATCGGTGATATATTCGTCTATCAAGATGATAACCACATAGTGCCCATCTATTCTTTCTGCATAAGGTACGAATCGCCAGCATGGTAACTGCTGCCATGGGACCAATTTAAACTTAAAATGCGTCTTCGCAAGAAAAATTGGAAATTCGGGGTAAGGACCAAACTGCTGAGGTCATCGGTCCCTAGGCTTACACACTAATTAATCTAGCCGTGACAGGACGCCCTAGTCCGCGCGGCTATCCCGAGCGGCTCGTCGTAAGAACGCTCCCCACTCTTCCTATGACCCGAGGTGAGTGACTAGCAGCGACTCTACCACACTTAGGACACCGTGCTCACGATGGTTTAAGAGTGTGACAATGCATGAGGAGGAAAAATGTGGTATAGGAAGTAACCCAGCACCAGGTTTTGAATTCACACATCGCAAACAAGTGCCCTATCGAGCAGACTTCGTTTATTTTGGTTACTGTTTTGTTTATGTTCGCAGCACAGATAATATTTTAGTTTCGTGAGGCTTACTCTTATACCCCCTTCTTCCTTTGAATCCTCGTGCACACATGTTCAGAGGAATCCAGGTGGTGTTCAGCTGTGTTTTAGCAGTTTATATAGACTGTCTCGTTTAAAACTGGTACATTGACACACCGGTTAATCATTTTGAGTCCAGTTACTTGTGAAGTGGCAACACTGTCTCGAAAATTGGCTACATTGAATTTTATCGAAAATCTGCGTGCAGCTATGTGTTAATGCGTCAGTTGTGAGAAGCTCGTATCGTTGAGCTGTTAGAGAAATGGGGCGAATTGATGTCATGGAGTGTTACATAAAGACAGGCTGCATCAAGGAATATAAGGAAATGTTTCAAGTGAAGTATCCTGGTAGGAAACTCCCCACAACCAGAACTATTCCAGATCTGTGCAACAAATGAAGGACTCTAGGATACGTTCAGCTGGGCAGAGGAAGAGGCCACCGACAGTGAGGATCTCTGAAGCAACTGACAGAATTCGCATGGACATTACGAGTAGTTGGTAAGGAGGTCATCGCAGCAGGTAGGTGTTTATTGTAGATCGCGTCATTGTATACTAAAAGATATTAAACTGAAAGCAAATCGTATGAGTGTGGCGCAAGAGTTGAATTTTTAGGAGCAGGAAACAAGAGCGCATTATTGTAACTGGCTGCTGACATCAATTGCTAACTGTCACTTGTACTCCTTCCTTCTTTGTTTCATCTCAGATGAGGCCTGGTTTCATTTGTCAGGTTCTGTAAACTCCCAGAATTGCTGATACTAGTCGCAGGACAACTCACCTATCATACATGAAGTACCTCACTACTCAGAGAAAATAGGTGTGTGGTGTGCGCTGTCAGGTATGTGCATTATTTGCCCATTTTTTTCAATTGCGCTTTAAATAGTACCACACATCTTAGAGAACTTTGACTCTTTCTTTGCCTGTTTAACAGATGCAGAAACGCTATACGCTATGGTCCAACAAGATGGAACAACCGCTCACACATCTAACCCAAGTATAGCTGACGTCACTAACGCCTTCACTGAAGACAGACTTGTCAGTAGAGGCGTCTGACCCCCAAGGTCCCAGACTTAACATAGTCTGATTTTTATTTATTGGGGGCACTAAAAAGTAGAGTGTATGCCGACAGTCGTCGCACAACACGTGGTAATAAATATAACATTATTAGTGAAATTAACAACACCACGCCTGCGGAAGTATAGCGTGTTGCTGGTAGCGTCATCATACTAAGTCAGAGACGCTTAGATGCAAATGGCCACCACTTCACCATCTTTCATGAACAGGTAACTACATGTTTTTAACGATTCCATTATCTGTTCTTTTTTAGTTAGGCCTAGTTCATTGTTACTTGAATCTCGGGCATGAGGCGTAACGGTTTTATAGGTGATAAAACAGAGGAACATCGTTAAAACTTACATATACCAGTACACAAGAAATTTAAACCACAAGCATAAGGGCAAAGAATTTTAAAAATGTATTCCTGTGCGTAATGGTAATGTTTCTTCTTCTTCTTCCGTAGTTGTCAATCCAAGGATTGGTTTGCAACAGCTACAATGGCAGCTTGTCTCCATTCTGTGCGTCTTTCAGCTTTTCTCTTCATTTCTTTATAGGTGTTACATCCCACATCTTTCACGATTCGATCAATGTACCTCAGTCGTGGTCTTCCTCTTGGTCTTTTTCCCTCGACATATCCCTCTATGATTGTGTTCAGGAGTCCTTTATGTCTTAATAGATGGCCTGTAAATTGCACTCTTCTTTTAACAATGAAACAAGTATGGTAATGTTAAGAGCAGAATAATCTCTAATAATTTCCCAAATACTTCGAAGAATGTATTTTTTTCACATTGCTCATTGAGTAACAGATTTCTTTATGTGAATCTTATCCATGTATTCTACATACTATGGTCTCAGTTCGAGTGTAAATCTTGTGCTTAGACTATCTTAGACACTGACAAAGTGATGGCCTGTGTCTCTTATATGGAAGGCTGTTGCATACTTGCTCGTGGGTAGTGTGTTCTATTGAAAGGTAGTGACGATTTTTTAGTTGGACGTAGCAGATATCACCTGTCTGATTTCTTTGACGAACGAGCTTTCTGTGCATGGTATTTGATACAAATTTTCCTTTATACATTGTGGGGCAGTTTGTAGAACAGTTTTGAGCAGTGTGTGCGTTAGTATCGATACCTGGAGCTCACGAAATTTGTCTGTATCCATACCTTAGAGGCGAGTTCAGCGGCGTCCGGCCAGAGGCAGCACAGCGAATCGGCGATAGGATTTCACCGCACGCTTGCTTACTTCTAGTTTCACTGTTTCCTTGGTTTTTCACAGAGTAACTAGGGTCATAACTAGGTCCGTTTCTTTATGTTATGGATGGTGACGCTTAATTGCGTACGGTATGCTTACGACATTCGAAGACTTACTGTACCTGCTGCCTTTGCAGTAGTGGGTTCGCCTCTTCACAGTCGGCACTTTTCTGTCTCTACGGCTTCGATTTACGGATGCTGAGTCGCGATTATTTACTATACAACCAAGAACCAGCGTAGAAAGAGAAACGGGGAACACTTTTTGTCACTTGTGGCTGAAGCAATGATTGTGGTTCTTGAAAACCATGTCTTTCGAGCGACACTTATTGTGGAAATGTAATTTTGGATCTTGCACGAAACGCTGTCTACCTTTCATTGGTGACTTTCTTACTGACCTTAGCCCTCAGTGTCACCACTTGTTCATAAAACAGATGTATTTGTTTTCAGCTTTATACTTAATTGAAGGCTAGCTAGAAGGGAGATGAAGGTGCATATCAGGTTCAGCATCCGCTCTACTGCCGTATTTGGTATTTGTAGCTGCATATACTGAGAATCCCGTTTCAGGCAAGTTTGGGGCAAGTTATGAACATTCATCACAAACGCTGCACCAAAATTCATCAAGTTACATTATTTTACACAATAATTCCTTGCTTGAATCTGATGACATTTCCAAAAAGGTTTCATAGATTTTGTTTCCATATTTTGTGACATCTGCAAATTCCGTGCAAAAGCTTCTCAGCACATGAATACATTTTCAGTTTTGTATTCTGCTCTTTAGTAAAATACGTCTCAAAAGATGCGCGCTTGTCATGGAGACAGCTGACCAATGCCTCAACTGTTTCATTTGACAATTCTGTTGTCTCACCATCGAACATATTCAGTGTCAAAAACATTTCCAGCTCACTCTTGCCAACACAAGCAATCGAAACGTCATTTTTTGTTTTGAGGCGGTTATTCTGTTATTAGCATCTGTCATCCTTCTAAAATTAGACTACTTGCAAGAAAAGCTACTCGCACTAAACAAGTCACTTTTCTCAAATGGCCTTTAAATTTAAACTAAATGTCAATAATAAAAGCTTCTAATTCACGCCCTAGTTCCAATGATCTTGTTAAGGTCTAGCCTTGGGCTGAAACAGTGGTGTTTCATGTCTGCATCCACAATATTCATACACCACTGGACATTTCCGGCCCTGAAGAGTGTGTGGTTTAATGTAACTTATTATTTTTACTGCTTCACGAAGAACCATTTTTAAATTTTCTGGTATCTTATTTGTTGCAAGTGCTTGTCTATGGAAACTACAACGGCTGGAACTACAGTCCGGAGCTCTACTTTTGATCCAGCTGCTCCCCGCTGTTTTCCAGGTCATTGCCTTAGCCCCATGTGAACGAGTAACAACACAGTCATTCCAAACGAGGTAATTTATTTAAAAAATTGTTAATCATATTGAAAATTTCTTTCTTGGAAATGTTAGTTAGCGATGTACACATAAGCAAGTCTTCTTTGAGTGAACGTTTACATGAGTATGATACAAGATCAGCAAGAGGATCAGTTTTTCACATTCAATGAGTCGTTAGACATCTTATCTCTTGAAACCATGGAGCTAGCAGACTCTACCACCTTACTGAATCTCATAGCCTTGACTGAAAATCTTGAAGTTGATGTGGCACCTTCTCGCGAACCACGTTTGAACTTTTGGTGCCACATTTGCTTGCAACATCTTTAAGCCAAAGCTCCATTTGGTCTTTTGAACTCAACACTTCAGTTTTGCAGTACGACAAACATATAATCATATCGCCACAAGATACTGAATTTTATAGCTATAGTCAACAACAACCACAAAGCGGATATACTTTGGTCCGAGAGTAGTATACGGCTTCGCTACGAAGAATTGAACTGAACGTTGCAATCAAAACTACAGTACGAACTGCATCCTGTGATGCTTGGCGCTGGTTTATGTTTCCCTGGGTGGTGAATCTATTTGCAAGTTAAATTTGTTGTGCTGAAGATGATCAACTATTTCCTATTTGATATTGCGAGCCACATAATTAATGAGACACGAGAAAAATGTCGTTTCCAAGCAGCACTGTAGAATGATGTTCTGCAGATTTTTAGTTGAACATACATTGTATTATGTGTGCCAGACATCGAATTCACTGCGGCCCAAGAGCGGTGCGCGGATTCACCATGCCGCCTGAACTGGACTGCAAGTTGCAGTCGCAAACCGGAGCAGGAACTGAATTGTGCTGATTGGCGTGGGGTTATATAACCCTGGGTGATGAAACTAGATAGCGAAGCGACACAACGCTTTGATGCGGCTCGAGGTGTTTTGTGGGTGAGAGAGAGATGGAGAGAGCATAATGGAGTCCTCATGGCGTGTGTGGACGAGACAGCACACAGCGAGACTGAGAGAAAGCGAAAGAGAGAGAGAGAGAGAGCGAACGAGAGAAGGAAAGGGAGGGAGAGGAAGAAAAAGTCTTTTGTTGGTATTTTTAGATCGTAGCATTATTGCAGATTTATTATGCTAGGTGTCGCCTCTAAAAACCAACATTGTTATTGTATTTAGAAGAGTTATTTTTCTCATTGTGTGATAAGCGTTGATGTGTTTTGTTCTATAAGTTGGTATTATTATGGTGAAGCCCTTGTAGATACCTTGTGCAGCACACATTGAATGCCACTGATCTACACGGGAGAGCCAAAGAAACTGGTAAACTCGCCGAATATCTTGTAGGTCCCAGTGAGCAAGCACAAGTGCCGCAACAAGGTGTGGCATGGACTTGACAAATGTCTCAAGTAGTGCTGGAGGGAACTGATACCGTGATTCCCTCAGGGTTCTCCATAAATCCGTAAGAATACCAGATCTCGTCTAAATAGCACATTGCAATGCATCCAAGATATGGTCAATAATGTTGATGTCTGAGGAGTTTGATGGCCGCAGAAGTGCTTAAACTGAGAAGAGTATTCCTGGAGCCACTCTGTAGCAATTCTAGACATGTGAGGTGCTCTTCGTCCTGCTGGAACTGCCCAAATCCGTCGGAATATACAATGGACATGAATGGATGCAGGTGACCAGACATGATGCTTACGAATGTGTCACCTGTCAGAGTCGTATCTATATGTATCAGGGGTCCCATATCACTCGAACTGCACACGCCTCTCACCATTACAGAGCCTCTACCAGCTTGAACTGTCCCCTGCTGACATCCGGGGTCCTAGGATTCATGAGACTGTCTCCATACCGCTCGATACTATTTCACACGAGACTCGTCCGAGCAGGCAACATGTTTCCTGTCATCAACAGTCCACTGTCGTTGTTGACGTGCCCAGGAGAGGAGTAAAGCTTTGTGCCACGCAGTCGTCGCGGGTACACGAGTGGGCCTTCGGCTCCCAAAGCCCATATCGATGATGTTTCGTTAAATGGTTCACACTTTAACACTTGTTGATGGCCCAGCATTGATATCTACAGCAATTTGCGGAAGGGTTGCTCTTCTGTCACTTTGAGCGATTCTTTTCTGTCGTCGTTGGTCCCGTTCATGCAGGATCTTTTTCTGGTCACAGTGATGACGGAGATTTGATGTTTTACCGCATTACTAATATTCGCGGTACACTGGTGAAATGGTGGTATGCGAAAATCCCCACTTCATCGCTACCTCGGAGGTACTGTGTCTCATCGCTCGTGCTGCTACTATAACACCACGTTCAAACTCTCTTAAACCTTGACAACCTGCCATTGTAGCAACAGTAACCGATCTAACAACTTCGCCGGACAATCGTTGTCTTATAGAGGCGTTGCAGCCCACAGCGCCGTATTCTGCCTGTTTACGTATCTCTGTATTTGAATTATCATGCCTATACTAGTTTCATTGGTGCTTCAGTGTAAATAAAGAATAAGAGCTGGAAACTAGCGATTAATAATGTTTGTTAATGTTACACAGGTCCTGTCCAGAGCGTAAGAGTGAAACAAAGGAAACTTTTTGTTGTCGCCTACTTATCGATTTCATTTTATTTAGGAATTAACTGAACACGCTGAACAATATATTGGGACGCAGTATCACATATGACTCAAGTTCACTAGTTGTTGCATTACTAAAAGTACAGGATTACTTTCTCGTGGAGGCTATTGTTTTTAATTTATATGGCTCTGAGCACTATGGGACTTAACATCTATGGTCATCAGTCCCTTAACAACTTAAACCTAACTAACCTAAGGCCAGCACACAACACCCAGTCATCACGAGGCAGAGAAAATCCCTGACCCCGCCGGGAATCGAACCCGGGAACCCGAGTTTAATTTATAGAGAGGCTATCAAATGTCAAGTGGATCAAGCGGTCAAGACATCTTTAAGACTATTACGACATCGTCAGCCAAATATTCAGTATTTTAACCACCTGAAGGACACTCCATTCAGAGCAAATAACAGAAGATTAAGCTCCTCTCTGAAAGGCTCTGACAAAAAGTGGGAAATAAGTTGCCTGAGTCCTCACTCCGCCTTCTTTACCTAAGAAGTTCGGAATGGGGACAGATACGTGCTCTTATAACACAGAACATTTTAAATATTTTCATCCATTCTCTCTTCGTAGTGAAGCCCCCCATAATCATCATATCCCTCTCTCTGTCACTGTCTGTATATACTGATGTGACAAAAGTCATGGGATTGCGGTATGCACATACACAGATGTATTAACGCGTACACCAGGTATAAACCGCAGTGCATTGGCGGGGCTGTCATTTGAACTCAGGTGATGCATGTGAAAAGTTTCAGAAGTGATTATGGCGGTAAGACGGAATTAACAGACTTAGTGTGCGGAGTAGTAGTTAGAGCTAGACACTTGGGGCATTCCATTACAGAGGTCGTGAGAGAATTCAGTACTCAGAGACCCACAGCGTCTATAGTGACGAGAATACCAAATTTCAAGCGTTGCATCTCACCACAGACAACGCGGTTGTACGCTAGACGCTGGAAAAACATGGCCTGTCAGACGAGAACCGATTTCACTTGGTAAGACTAATGACAGGCTTTTGGTGTTGAGCAGACCCCAAAAACCAAGGACCTAAGTTGTCAACAAGGCACTGAGCAAGCTGGAGGTGGCACCACAATTGTGTTGGCTGCATTTATATGGAATGAAATGAGTCCTCTGGTCCAACTGAACTGACCATTGACTGGAAATGGCTACGTTCGGCTACTTGGGGACCATTTGCTGCCATTCGTGGGCTTCGCGTTATGGAGAACAGTGCGCCATGTCATCTGACCACAATTGTTCGTAACTGGTTTGAAGAACATTCGGGACTATTCAGGCGAATGATTTGCTCACTGAGATACCCAACTTGAAACCCATCGAACTTTTATGGAGCATATCGAGAAGTCCGTCCGTGCACAAAACACTGGACTGACAGGAGTTTCTCAATTGTGGACGTTTATAGAGACACCAAGGCTTAGTATTTCTGGAAAGTTTTTCCTATGACTTGTCGAGACCATGCCACGTCGATGGAGCATATCGAGAAGTCCGTTCGTGCACAAAACACTGGACTGACAGGAGTTTCTCAATTGTGGACGTTTATAGAGACACCAAGGCTTAGTATTTCTGGAAAGTATTTCCTATGACTTGTCGAGACCATGCAACGTCGTCTTTCTCCACTACTTCGGGTTATTTTGTCCTGTCAGTCTCTCCCAATGTCGCTGTCTTCATAGCTTTCTCTCGTTCTTCCTTACCAATGTCCCCATGTCTCCCACTTTCACTGTCTCTTATTCAAGTGCTATTATCATTGTCCCATTACTTCTTCTCTCTCATTGCCTTTGTATCTTTCTACCTCGCTCACACGAAGCTATCTTTCTCTTCAATCACAACTGCCTCCTCTTCACACATTTCCTAGAGGACAGTGGACTGGGAATAAGGGTGATGGGGGGGGGGGGGGGGGGGGCAACTGGGAAATATATTTCGTGTTAAATTTCGTCAGTCTGGTGGGGTGGTCCACCCTCCCCCCCCCCCCCTTAAGCCTATGTAAGGTCCCCACTCTTCTCTGTTTCCTTTTACTGCTACTGTATCTCACTAACCATCACTATCTCCTCTGTTTTCGGCTCCCATCATTATTGTCTTCACCCATATCTCTTTATCTTCCACTGCCACTTTCTCTACCTCAGTACCACTCTCTCTTCTCTCTCACTCTCCCACTTGCACTTTCCGCTGTCTCTCCCATGTCACTTCCTCTCTATTGCTGTCTTTCAGGAAAAAGAAACACGAATATGGAACTTCCTGGCAGATTAAAACTGTGTGCCCGACCGAGACTCGACCTCGGTACCTTTGCCTTTCGCGGGCAAGTGCTCTACCCTCAGAGCTACCGAAGCACCTTCGCAGGAGAGCTTCTGTAAAGTATGGAAGGTAGGAGACGAGATACTGGCAGAAGTAAAGCTGTGAGTACCGGACGTGAGTCGTGCTTCGGTAGCTCAGAGGGCAGAGCACTTGCTCGCGAAAGGCAAAGGTCCCGAGTTCGAGTCTCGGTCGGGCACACAGTTTTAATCTGCCAGGAAGTTTCATATCAGCGCACACTCCGGTGCAGAGTGAAAATCTCATTCTGGAACACGAATATGTTTGAACTGCAAAATTTTTCGTGAGGATGCTGAATGAGGATTGAGGCAGCTGGCTCCCAACTTTTCTGTCAGCGCATTTTTTGTGCTCCAACAGGACCATTCTGCAGGTAGTTCCCCTCTTTTCCCTGTTACAGGGGGTGGGCTACTTATATAAAATGAATTTTGTAGGACGATAAAGCTCTGATAGTTCAGTTACGTACTTAGACACATTTACGTACTTTGACAAATACAAACCAAGAAATAAGTACGCATAATATGAGGTTAACATATAATCGTCTCCCATCCAACGCAAATTCAATTTACACTATTTCACATAAAAGTGCACAACATTTTTAGACTACACCTATAGTATACCAAAAAATTCCATATTTTATCTGCAAGTACAAGGAATTTATTATGACAAAATAATATTTTGTAATGTGCTTATGCCACCAGGTGGCACCATAATTTTCAGGTCAAGACAGCCATTACACACAGACAGTGCGTCATTTTGTTTTATTGGTGGAAAATCGTGACTAGAAACACTGTTTGGAGACCTCAGAGCCCTAACTATGTCTATGTCACCAGAACGCTTTCCATGCGCTCACTACGTCAGTTTGTATTTTCGCCTCGGATATGATATTACATGCATATATCATGTGCATAAGTAACTGTGAACCTAGGGATCTCGGTAACGGATAGTGATATCGAAAAAGTTTCAAGTTTTCATGAGAACATCATCTTCAGTACATATAGTAGAAGCTTCGACGATCTGCCCTGAATAGAAATTATGTAAGTGGCCATCCCTACTATTGATACTTTTGGTACCTATAGATCATAGTAATTATGGTTTCTTAGGGTTTTCTCAGGAAATATCCTCGAGTAAATGGTGCTTTATAAGTCTGTAAGCCTCATCCTAGACCGCACCAAATGCATTAGCACCAATCGATTTCCTGAGTTTGCTTGGATGGAGGAAGTGTGTGATGTTTAAATATTTACCCTATACTGTAGGATATCTATAGCATACAAGTATACAAGTAGTCACGTGGCCAAAGCCTTTCCAAAACACTTGGCCTCCTATCTAGTTGATAAATAGAACCTCGTATCTGACACCCAGAAAAATAGCGTTTTCGTGTGTGACTATTTATAGCACATTTGTACCGTACACTGTTGTGTACGGACCAATATAAGGGAAAAAAGCCACCACGGGAGACGCCCATCACAGACAATGCGTTGCTAAACAGTGAACAATATATCGCTACAGGTCTTGTTTTCGTACAAGTTTAGCGAGAGATGATCGTCTTAGAGATGGCAATTCCCATTTCTACATGGCGTAATTCAAATGTTCTAAGGTCACAAGGTCCGTAAGTTGCTGTAAAACCTGCCTTACAATGATATTCGAGAAAAAGTATATCGTGAAGAAAACCGGAAATGACTGCCGTTTGTCGATGTATATCCTGGAGGTTAATATATTCCCAGTTGAGAATCGCTTTTGGAGAAACTGCCGTTTGGTAGATGCTGTTAACCACACAGTCTCATATGTTGGTGATTCGCAGAACTAGGGCAGGAAACGATGTCGTAACTGTAACTGCCGAGGCCTGGAACTTGGAAGATACAAGGGAGTTCTCCAACGACCGCTAACGCGACGTGCTTCTGCCTCCCGAAGTTCTGTTCCTTCACTGTCCTTCAGCAGAGGTGGCTTGCGTAGCTACTAGCTCCTTCGACAGCTGAATCTTTACGACTGAAGATTTAGAATGACAGAATCCATTATCAGGCTGCGAAATTACTTAAGGAACTTTTATAAGAAGAGGAGAATTTGCAGTAGTATTTACATATAGATGGAAATTGTAACTTTCATAACATATTTGATGGAACGGCCGTGATAATAAATATTTATTACGATAATGAACTTCGTACGGTGTGATTAGTTTTTGTTTAGACAAATACGCTGTTATTGAAAAGTTTCAGTTTAAGTCCGTAATCTGCTCTGAAAATGCCCTAAATGGGCTCTGACGTTCCGTTTTTAAGTAAACAAGCTGCTCCCATCTATCCGCTTTGTTTTTTGTGTGTGTGTGTGTAACTACGTTTTTATGGAACAGACAGCTACGTGTACTACAAGCGCTGATTCTCAATACAGAATATGTACCACTTTGGTATAGCTAA